>NW_019524832.1:99285-165112 GCF_002814215.2 Seriola lalandi dorsalis | reverse complement strand
CCATGCATTTTGTGGGTCATTAAAGCCCTATCACATATTTAGATGTCAAAGATATGAACTGCATATCTGTGATTTGATTTGATTATTTTTGATAACTCATAAAAATTCTGTTTAATTTTTGCTCATTTTCATAATTTACCAAGTGGAAATTCTCTTTTATTTATTAGCATTAACCCACTTAAATCATTCAAACATCAAACACTGGCATCAAGCATAGTTTACAGCTAAATGATTATAACTTAAACAGCAGATTTGGCAAAACTCAACTTGCTCACGCAGACTTGTGCATGTAATGGGTAACTGGGCTGTACATTACATTAAATGGAAGAGAAGAGACACACTCCTCTTTATGTGTAAAACACTACTAATTTCTGGGCAGAAAATCGCCCTTTTGAATGAACCTAATGGTATGGCTAACGCATTTTATTAACATGAATACTGTTAACAGGCACCAGGGAGCCTTTGAGAGTACTTGTGAAAATGTCATCATAAACAGAGATATTCAGAGAACAGCATTACTGGCCTCTGCAGCGGCTTTACTAGCCAACGCAGAGCCTCTTCTAGTGTCAGCCAACAACTTCTGGAGACACATCAATGGGAAAATCAGGACTCAGCTCAGGTCTGGAGTGTCTAAGATTGTTGGTTCTTTAATATGAGTATAGGTCAGCATACTAAGTCGGAGCATGATTATCAAAGTAGACTACTCCCAGATGCTGGAGTGCGGCAGAATATACAGTACACACTGAACCAAACAAGGGGTCGAGCTGCTTGGCCTTGCAACAGCTTGTAGCAACAAAATAACCAGAGTGAAATGGAACAATGCTGTGTAAATAGATTTTTGAGTGATGACTTTGAAAGGGTTGACAAGTGTGAAAAGGACAAGACTCGGGGAAGATGAATAGACATGAGCATGGACAAAGAAAGTGAACTGCGTCATCTCTGACCATGAGGAGTTTTGTAGATTCAGTGTTTTGTAGATTCAAGTGTTTATGTCAAGAGATCATTTAAAAAAAAAAAACATTTTTAAAGTATAAGGTAAATATCTCTTTTCTCCAATGCCTTTCCCCTTGTTCAGGTTTTACATTCCTGACTAATGCATCCACCGGGTACTTACACAGACTCATAGAGATATGGACTCATTTGTCATTTGGATGCATTTGAGCATGCTGAACATTTTATTGATAGTAATGTAGGTCACCCTTCTTTGAGTCATGGTGCTTAGTCTTTTGTCACTTGAGACATTTATTTTTAGGCTCTTTTTGAGTTTCCGTCGTGGCTTTTGGTGCCGAGATTGAGTGTCAGGCATGACTATGTCATAGCACAAGCAGGGGCTAAATATACGCCCTGTTGCTATGAATGTTGATGGTGATGTTGTGTGTTTTTAAACAAATTTATTCTGTTATTGTCTCAGTAGCTTGATTAACACACATTGTTCATGAGAGGCATCCGGATATTTGCAGGTTAATGACTGGAAATGAGATATTTGGGTTATTCTTGACCACTTTTCATCTCTGTTACCTTCCCGTGTCTACATTTCCATGTCTTGATTATTGTTTCCTTCAGGCAGGATCTGTCAGAGCTGCATGTGAAGGTTGTTTGGCTGCCATTATCTTTTCTCTCTTTTCTTCAGCTTGTTGGTTACACAGAGCCTCACAGGTTGAGAAACAAAGTCTTGTGAGATCAGGGTAAAAGTGTCGGCTGATTATTTTACAGAAACCTGACACCCTAATTGATGGACAGCGGTGGGTGGAGGCAGTTAGGAGCCATGTACAGTATCTACCACACAGTCCCTCATGATGATCATAGGAATCACATACTTGCCATTCCATTTTAATGATGTTCCTCCTTTGTAAGAATGACCCAGATTCAAGGAAGTTGTATTATTTGTTTCTGCAGATAGAAGTTAAATTGATCAAATTGTGGTGGGATGTGTGGAGCAGAATAGCACATGAGAAAAATCACTCCTTAGAGTAGCTGTAATGTAATGAAGTGCCATTTTAATCATTCTAAAGGGCAATTTTCCAAAGAAATCAGGTCATTTAAGTGTTAATGCTTCATAATCCTCCTCTGGATACAAAATATCTAATTAACATGAGAAGTGGTTTGTACTTCACTTATTCCCCATCTTTTGTTTGCTGATGTCAGGAACATAGACAAGTTTAAGAGGTGTTACATCTTTTGATGCAGATTTTTAAAACGGTATTGAAAATAATTGTATTTCCTAGGAAAGATGAAGGTGGTGAACACCACCAAACACTACCAGTGGTAATTGAGGGTTTTTTTGGGTTATGAATAGAGGTCATTGCATGGCAATCCCATCACCCCAATTCAGTAAACATGTTGAAATATCTAAAATGCCTCAATGCATTCCAGTCACATGTTAACCTTCACCATGGGAGAGGGAGGGCAAAACACACCAGCCTTTCTCTGCAAGGTCGATGCATTGTGCCTGTGTACTTTTTTATTCTTTAATTGTCACATCTTACATGTTAATTGAAAGTTGACACATGATCAAAGTGTTATAAACTTCAAAGAAGTAACCTACTCAGTAATATTTGGTTGCCATGGCAAAGCACTCAAAAAGTTGATCTGTGAGAAATTAATAGATGTGAAGGAACTTGACACCATAACAAGTCTTCGGTATAAAGTAAGTAAAATATCATGATTGAATTTATAATCTTCATATTAGTTTAAATGTAAAATCAATGAATGTCTAATTGACTAAAGTCATTTCTTAACCATTTATTCAACCCATGCTCTTCGCCATTACATGAATGTGAGATAATAATAAATTACAGTAAGAATTTAGGGACATATTAGGTCAGGACATAGTGTATTATTATATTCATTTCACGCTGACTGCTCATAGGCGGCAAATGGTCTTTTCATTTTATAGCCAAATGGCAGGAAAGACGTACAGAAAAAATCTTTTTGCAGCTCTGAAGACCTCTTGGTGTGATTTGTAGGATTTTGTTCTTGCTGTGCACCTCAGTGATTGTTTTTAACTGAATTCAGTGGTGTGCTACACGGTTAATGTTGGATATTCCTTCCAGTGCAGTCGCTATAGGAGTCCGGTTCTAAAACCACAGGGAGAACAGTGGGTCTGACTTACTACTACTTTTGGGGCCAAATTTCAGACTAAAGATTGAATTTGGGGTGGCTTGTCAAATGCAGCCTCCCGCCTTTGTCACCAGTTGGGAAAAAGCTGATTTTACGAGTCTGTGGTTAAAGTTAAAGTAAGGGATAAGGGTTAGGCAAGTAGTGGTCAAGGTTAGGATAAGTCACCAGGAAATGAATGTAAGTCTGCGTAATGTTCCCAAAAGTTACCTATGATGTGTACGTGCGTGCGTGCGTGTGCGCATGCGTGTGCGCATTTTCGCAATGAAGTGAACAAGTCAGAGTTTGCCTGCCTGTTCCTCACTCCAGTCAGGAGGAAAGATCAGCCACACAGCTTTATTAGCATACTTCCAATTACCATCACACACAAACACCTATTGTATATGGGTGCAAAAACTCAAGGACACACACACACACAAACTGTGTAGTGAGCAGAAGCAGGCCCCACCCCACTGAGCATCTGAAACAGAGTGCTGTCTGGTTTTTGTTCTCAGCAGTGGCAGCGCTGAATGCTGGCTGAATGCTGGCTGAAGGCTTGAAAGCACAAAGTACCTGCATGTGTGGGTAGGCACCACCGGGAAGAATTGATTATTTGCTCCAAAGACACTTTCCTCTGTGCGTCAATGACCTCAGTCTAATATAAAGTGTCTGTTTATTTCAGTGAAATTCCCCTATTTTCACTGCTCTTTAATGAATTTGTAAATTCCTCAAAGAAGCTCAGCTATGACGTGTGAGTTTGACAGTAACTTACCTGATGTGTTTGAACATTGTTATAATCATTAGCCAGAGTGATATTTGATTTTTGAAAGAAATGTCATTTATTTTTTGGGCAGTGAGATAGAGGAAAAAGAAAAAAAGGAAGCTGAATGTACAAAAAAAATGCATAAAAGCCAATTACGGATGAAATGATGAGTACATAAAAGCAGAGAGAGAGAGAGCTGCATTTTAAAATCAGACACCCTTTTCCAAGAGAGTCACACATGAGCTGCTTCCATCCTGTCCGTCAGCATTCGCCAGTGAGGCTTTTCCTAAAGGCCAGCTTTGGACAGCTGGAAGTAAGAGATTGGAGCTTTCGCAGGAATCCCTCTGTCTTCAGTGTCTTATGAGGCACAAACACTCAGAGCTCAGTCTGGCTCTGTGGTGTACAGTAAGCAATAACAACTGGAAGTCTGCAGGGACAAATGTGTAAATTCTTGGAGGATTATGTTCTTTTTGATAATACAATGTGTTGAATCTGTCAAAATGTTTAGTTTGTTAGGTAAACATCAATTTCAGTGCTTAAAGAAATGGTTCAACATTTTGGGGAAAAACAATTATCCTGCTTTCTTTATGAGATTTAGATGAGAAGATTGACACCACTCTCATGTCTGCGCATTAAGTACAAAACTGAATCATGGGGGCAATTAGCATAGCTTAGCATAAAGTCTGGAAACGGGGGACAAACGAACACACTGTGAGTTGCATGCATCTTGAAACGGCTGAAAAAAGTGACTGTCAAGAAAAAGTTATACCAGGAAGCTTTATCTAAAACAACAAATTGAACTTTTGACACAGACATCCATCTGTGTCCCTTGCTTTCATTCTTTATACTAAGCTAATATAATCATGTCCTGGCCCGGGTCCCATAAAGCACAAACATGAGATAGGTACAAATCTTCTCATTTAACTCCCAGAAAGAAAGCGGATAAGCTTATTTCCCAGAAGTGGAACTCTTTCTTTCAAACATTAACCGATCCTAAGGTAATTCTGAAGGGTCACAAAAACTGTAATTTTCACTTATCCAGTGAAATATCTCAACATCTACCATTAATGCATTGGCACAAAAACCAATGGAAACATTGTTTCCTAGATGATGAATCCTAATACCATTATTGATCATCAAAACTAACCCCTAACCTTATCAGCAAGATAGAATTAAAAAACATTTTCCAGTACTTTGGACCAAGTATAGTGACATTCCTATGAGCCTCAGCTGTACTCTAGCTGTGTTTACTGCTAATTAGAAAGTGTTAGCATGCTGAAGCTTAAGCCCTACTCTGATAATAAAAACAATACAATTAAACTACTTAAGAAAAAGCAGAAATTATAATTATTCTTGTTTACCTCTGTGCGTCCTGTAGCCTGTGACAGAACGCTGTAAGTATATATCTCTTTATTTTAAGGGAGAACTGCTTCTTGGTTGACACATGACATGATTTGGTTCAAATACTGTATATACTATACTTTTCCACATTCTGTGCCTGCCTGTGTGTGTGTGTGTGTGTGTGTGTGTGTGTGTGTGTGTGTGTGTGTGTGTGTGTGTGTGTGTATGCTGTTTGTATTCGGTGATTCAAAGATCATGTTGGAAACCACCTTTCTATAGCAGCCAGTGACCCAACACCACACTAAATATATCAGGGACAAACTTAGAGTCTGGGACGCTTTAACTGCAGTCTTAATACCGTAAACTAGCTCAGGTCTGAAGTGAACATCTAATCTGTGCACAGCAGCGCTAAAATGTCAAAAATAGGATTGTTGGCGTGACAGTTTGCAAAGACTTTCTCTACTAACGCCCCAAGCAACAACAGCTGCATTATTTTGTGTGAGTCGTAGTGAGAGAGATATGAGATCGCAATGCTAATTTCAATATGAGCTTAGATATTTTGAGGACAGTTCGGCGAGACATATTTTGATCCAGTGGAGACAGCCTCCTTAGAAAAAAAAAAACAGTTTTGTTTCTTGTCTCTCTGCTGCCCATTTAGCATTTCCTTGCTTACAAGACTTGTGATTTCAGCTTGTGAGGTCACGTGATTTGAGAAGCTTTGTGTGAGAAGGTTTTTTGCTGTAGGTTCCATGCAGAGGGGTACCACTGCCTTGATTTCAGACTTGTTCTACCTAATTTTCCAAGGAAGCAGCAGGAGAAACACCTTCAGGGGCTTATTTAATTTGCAAACAATTTGAAAACCAAAGGCAAGGCATTTTGTGCCCTGCAGTGCTGATTAGCAGCTAAGCGGTATATCCTCATTGCCGTCTTTCTTTTCCCCTGAGAGCATTTACATATATAGAGATAAAAAAAGTATGCATAATATTACCTTTGATACACTATCATTACTGTCCATAGCAGTGAGAATGATCTGCTCTTGCCAGGGTTGTTTTTTTTCTGTTTTTGAAGAGCTTTAATATGAAAATGCAGGTGATAAAACATTACCACACATCACATCTTGTATGTACTGTATGTAACTCAGTGATTGACAAAACGTAAAACTCTCTGATATGGGCCGTTCTCCACAGCATTGAGAGCACTTGCAGTAAAAACATTGATTGATTCTTTTTGCAGAAGTTTTTAACCCTGACTCATTGCTGCTTATGAACATTTCATTTATTACTGGTCATTAATGTATTCATTGTAAATGTGTAAATATAATATCACAATTAGTGTGTCTCTTGAAAATCATTTGGTCCTTATAGCCGGCATAGCACAGTGAAAGAACATCACAGATTCACGTCACAGTTTTAACGCAGCAGCTGTGATGATGTTACACACACACAAATCGACTCAAGTTGGTCCGCGGCTTTGATCAGGACTGAAATACCTCAGCAACTAGCAACTATAACGAGATGGATGCAGTTTTGTGCAGATATTGGTGATTCCCCGATGATGAAGCCTTTTAACTTTGGTCATCCCTGTCTCAACCAACTATTGGATGAATTACAGTTCAATTTGGTGCAGGCTGTGTTCCTCTCAGTATGAATGACAAAAACTTAGGTGAACCCTTAGCTTTTCTTCTAACTCCATCATCACGTTTATGACTAAATACCAAGAAGACTAATGACATTTCCATCAACCTCAGCTGTACTTGTGTTTAGTGCTTATTAGAAAATGTTAGCATGTAAACACAGATGGTGAACATGGTAACGTGATTCCTGCCAAACATCAGCATGTTAGCATCATCATTGTGAGCATGTTAGCTTGCTAACGATTTAGGGCTAGTACTGCTGTGAGGTCTGCACCCTCACAGGGCTGCTAGCTGCCCATGACGCTCAGTCTTGTTTATTAAAAGATGCCAAAGAAGAAAGGTGAGGGGGTTTTGAAACTGAAATGCTGTTTCATACCAGGTGTTTTCAGTGTCCATTCATGTGTTTCATTGAGTCTCTAAGGACAAACAGAAGGGACTGTCAACACCAGGCTAGTTGATGTGGCTGTGCTGTGTGTCTGCTATAAATTAGGTCTTGTAATGTTTTCTGTGGACCACATGAGACCTAGCTTGTCAAAGATAATGGCCTTCCTGATAATGAAGAAATAGCTTCCTCTCATATTTGGCTTTCTCTCTATAAAGTAATAGAGTTAGTACCAATCAACAAAGCGTCACACACCACTGCATTATTTTACCCTTGTGCTTTTCCAAATTCCACTCTTTTTATTTAATTCATTTGACAGTGGAATTTTCTGTTTGAAAGCATAAAAACCTCCCTAAACTAATAATTTCATTTTGTTATCTGGTAGACATGCATATTTCTGATAGGCCAGCCAATTGTGTGGCTCCCTTCAGTACTACCAGGTGGCCTGTGTTCAAAGGCACAAAGTGTACAACCACACACAGAGCAGTGACTATGAGGCGCTAAGAGAAGCTGCTGCTACTCTACATGACGCCACAGTATACAGACATTCTGGAGTTGCCTCGTACCACTTCTTAAAATACAGCATATCACTGACCTCTCAGACCTAACATCATCAGTTAGGCTTGTTGGGCTCATTGGGTAGATCTACATTCTTCATCTCACGAGAAAAAAGGAGTGCTCTAACTTGTCTACTTTTAGCTAGACAGCAGTAGTAGTTAATAATTCCTGGTTTCGAGGTTTTTGAGGTATTCCTAAATGTGAATCCAGTCAAAGTTTAAAAAAAGAACAAAATCTGCCCCGAAATAAAAAGCTGTGTGAATACAAGAACCCTTGTGATTCATAGCCTCACTTCTAATGGCATCTGGCGGAGATGTGGCTCATTGTCATGCATCCCATGGTGCTATCTGCCTGTGGTCCGCATGCAGTGCTCACTGATGTGAGCTACACCAAGCCTCTACTTGGGAGAGGATCGAAATGAAAACACTGTTCACTCGATTTGCAAAAACCATGGAATATTTGCTATTCAAGTTGCCCAAGTTATGGATGTAACCACACAGTTGAGTTGAAATGCAGATAAAAAGTCTCAGCATTCACGTAGTAGAGAGGAAATAAATAGGAAGAGACATCCAGCAACTGTCATAATTCACTTTTTTTTGCAGGTTGAGTATGAATTGTTGTTGTAGTGTATTTGTGATACTAATGACAACTCTGTTAATGAGCAGTGATTCATATCTGCACATTTCTAAGACGATTGATGTACTTTGTAGAACTACAGAGCTTCCATCCAGGTGAATTTCTGCATTAAATCTGAGACTACTGTTACATTCAGACGAAATGTATACTTGCATGTGGAAAAACTGCAATCGGAATGAACTATTACACAGAAAATTGCTGCTTCAAGATACTAACAGATATGTGTGTTTGAATTACTCTGTTAGTGTACGAAGCTATCATTGCACGAGGACATTATTTCTTCCTAATCCTCCGATTGCCTCACACCATGAAAACTATATTTTTTCTCAGCCCTGCAATCTCAGAGTGTATCAAGCAGAAATGTCTGTCAGCTTTTGTGAATGTGACATTTTCTTTGTTTCATCAGAAATCTAGTTAAATGTTGTAATGTTAGTAGCTCAGAGTTTTCTCCTCTGGGCTTCCCTCTTATTTAATCAGGCACTATGACAAAGAGCCCACAGATATTTACAGCCTGGATGACTTGTTGCAAGAGGAGCGAGGTTTACAAATTCACACTTTAAGGCTCTCCACCAAACACTTGTGCTGGTTGGCAATGAGCCATTTCTCTAGGTGGAGCAGCCACGGATTAAGTGCCTTGCTTATGGGCATATTGACAGTTCTGGAGTGAAAAAACAACATTTTTACTTACAGTAAAGTCTTTATTCATTGTAGATCGCTCTCTTTTGTTATTTGCTGTAAATTATTCTTTTGTCACATTCCTGGGCCTGGCTAAAATTAAATAATTATTATGTGGTTGCAGTGCCAACATGTAGGCTCCTGTGGCTCAGGAGGTAGAGTCATCCCCTAATCAGACGATTGGTGGTTCGATTCCTGGCTCCTCTGGTCTGCGTGTAAAAGTGTCCTTGGGCAAGACACTGAACCTGTTCCATCAATGTATGAGTGTATGGTTGAATGGGTGAATGGGGCAAGTATTATCTGTAAGACCAGAAAAGTGCAAAATAAGTGCAGTCTATCTTATCTGAGGGTGTTATATTGGGTGAACTTCCTTTTTAAAAACATGCATAGGCTACTAAATATGACAATGATTCCCACCTTGGTGCACCATTCCCACTCTACCCTTCCAACACAGATGCAAGTCAGCACTTTAAGATGATAATCACTGATTCATTTAAAATCCAGTGCCCTAGAGTCAAGACACAGAACAATACAAACTGTGTAACTGTTCAGATCTTTGTGGACTGCTCTGACTGTACACATGGGGAGGATTCACAAGGAGTACTTGCTAGTAGGATAAATTCATTGTTGGTTTTGCTTTTTTCATGGGATTTTGCCTGTGATGTGCCATTCCACATACAAGCTCCGTCACTTACCCTGATTTTTCTCTTTGCTTTGCAAACTTTAATGCCTCCAACACTATAAGCTACTGTATATCTAAAGCTAAGGACCTGCTACAGCAGTATAGAACACAAAACTGATTTTCCTATTTATTCTGAAAGCATTCCCAAAAGAGTTAGACTCTTCTACAGCCAAAGACTCAGTGAAAGAAGCTGTCACTAAAATATTATGCTTCATATTATTTGTTCCTTGGCACCATGTGTCTGCCAAAAGCCTATAGTATCTGATGGAAATCACTTCTTATCTCCCGTGCTGGGCTGGCACTGCTCTGCATATCTCTCTCTCTCTCTCTCTCTCTCTCTCTCTTTTTCTCTCTCCTACTCTGTGTGGGTGTGGGATGGGGTGGGATGGGGGGGTACTTGAGGGGTGGCTCAGGAGGTAGAGTTGTTCCCTAATCAGACGGTTGGTGGTTTGATTCCTGCCTCCTCTGATCTGCATGTAAAAGTGTCCTTGGGCAAGATACTGAACCTGTTCCATCAGTGTATGAGTGTATGGTTGAATGGGGAAAGTATTATTTATATGTATATATATATGTGTGTGTGTGTGTGTGTGTGTGTGTGTGTGTGTGTTTGTGTGTGTGAGGGAGAGAGAAAGAGAAAATTTAATACCTTTTCTTTCCTTTCGCTCTCACTGTGTGACTTAACTCTGCTATGGATCACAAAGGACGAGCTTCAAGCTGAATAAAGAGCAGCGTCATCATGAAAAGAACATGAAACCTCGAAACGCTCACATGAATGTTTGAGATTTTTTATTACCTATCTTTTCTTGCTCTTCTTCGTATATGACAGAAAAATAATTGTGACTTTCATTACAAATAATAGCTCAATTACTTTCAAATTAAGATCATCAGTGTAAATACAGCATCATATTAATTTTAATTAATTAATCTATATTTTAAATAATCAGGAAAACAGGTCAACAGGATCTTTTGCCTTCCAGTCCCCTGTGTGGTTTGGCGGGAGCAGGAATCCCAGAGTGTCTCTTTAAAACAGGTGGTCTTTGGAAATGCAGGTATGAGTTACACATGCTGCAGATGAACAGGGTTGTGTAGATGCCTGGCAGACATGTCTGGTCTCCAAACACTCACCCAGCTTCCATGAGATACCAGAGTCAGGCTGGCGCCACCGTCTCCAGCTGGGCTAAACAAGATGAGCTGGCTAGCTCTTCCACACTCAGAGGTGTCTCTTGTCATATTTACAGCCCCCCCTTAACCCTCCTTCTCTTCAACAAATAGCATTACATCACTGACCCCGTTTCAGACCACATGCAAAGCACAGCACATAGCCAATTACATTTCACCAGCATTTACTGTCACTTGAATTTGCACCTGCCCCACATTTACTTTGCAGTGCTTTGGGATTAACAGAAGCAGGGAATAATGAGAGATTCTCAGTGTATTTATTGTGGATTTGTATGTGCATAACTTGGCATATCATGACAGGCGGTAACAGCTGCTGGAGTATGCAGTACACTCTGATGGAGGACGTGATGATGAAACCAGGGTGACCTGATTTATTGGTACACAAGCGTCTGCAGTGGAGTCACAGGAAGTACTTCCATATAGATCTTCTGGGCACTTGACATGGGAGGCACAGAGGCCTCGCTCTCTAAAAAAACAAAAAAAACATCCCTGCCCCATCTTTCACAAGTGGGCGGAGGGTCTAAAATAAAATCAGCTGTCACTATCTGCTCGTTGGACAGAGGTGGACACATACTACTGGAGCTGGTCTCCAACATTGACTGGGATTTGCTTTTGGCTGGGAAAGACCCTGCAGGCCAGGGGTGCAGTGGCCTTCGTGTGGGATTCTACCTGCTGAGTTCATATTTTTATAATTCACTATATCCTGGTAGGTAATGAATAATGAATAGAGTGGTGATTGTCTCTTTGTGTTGAGTGTAATATTATGAAAATATGTGAATGATTTTGGCTCATTAAATTATATTTTTATGGTAATAATTCTGCATGCAAAAGAAATGGTAATACATTATAAAATGTCTTTTTGATATCTGCAGAGAAAAACATTGAAGACTGGCAGTGAATTCTTAACTGTACATTAAAATTCATTAACATTGTCCTCATGCTGAGTGCACTTCCACTGAAAAAAACAGGGATAAACTATAAATCTCATGTCAGGCCTGCAGGAAAATAAACTGTGACTGAAACACTAAATTAACTGATTATTTTGGCTTGAGGAGAGATTAGATTTATTCTATTAACTAATTTCAAATAGATGGAGTGCTGTTTGTGCCAAAGCCGTTTACCTCTAGGTGTTATCTCGCTCCACTTCCATGATGCCAGGAAAGCCATGAAATGAGGAATAGTGAAGAGTAATTACAAATAAAGGCATGAACACAAGGTTATCAATGCAGGGTATTTAAGAGCTTTTTGGAAAGGAACGCCTTGACCTCCCAGCTTTCCTCTTTATTTCACTGAGAAACATGACCCTTCATGGTTAAGTTTAAAATAGGCTTGATTTATTTTTGCAGATACATGGCGCCTAGATTACTTCACTTTCTTGTTATTTGAGCTCTCAACCCAATCTGACATGTCATGAGATAGCCTCAGACTGTTGACAGATTTTTCTGGCCACAAATTTTAGTTCCTAGCACAATAATTTACAGTCTGTGAGTCTCTGCCCTCAAGTCCTTGAAAGGAACTTGCTGCAGTGCAGAGTTTTGCACTGGTAAATATTTCAATGCCGAAATAGATTTGAACTTAAAGATATAAGTAATTAAAACAGTCTAATTTTAAGAGTTGTGTAATAATAAGTTGTCCTTTATCTGTCTTTTATGATCTGATTGTTTTACTCAAACATACCCACCATTCCAAGTCTAAAATAGATTAAAAAATTTGGGTTTTTTGATGTTTTGATTTGGTGTTTCATTCACTCAGTACTTTTTTTTCTACTTTTTTTACTTTTCTTTCCCTGTGCTGCCAAAAATAATATTACAGATGTGAAATATCATCTCATGCCAGCAGTCTGCCAGCTTTTGCTGACATTATTCTCTGATACTACATGAATTCAATATACACATAGTTTCAAATAGCGTTAGTTCACCACAGAGCAGGGCAACAGATGAAAATTTTCCTCTAAAGCCGTTAGTCTTCAGAGTAATGGATAGTGTCATGAAGATTTTGATGAACATCAAACAGTCTGTATTCATATTTCATTCTCTTATTTGCATCAGCACATTTATATCCACAAAAACTGAGGTGTGAATACTTGAAATTCACAAACAGAGACAAAAATGTTGTTTCAGCAGAAACTGGCCAGATATTAAGTCTGTGGCTGTTGGAAGAGTTTATAATCTCACTGGCTGTTTTTGCAACACATAAAAACACTCTAGGTTAACGATAATGTTTTTTTGGTTCTGGACTGTTGACGCAGCTCCAGACATAAACTCTCATAAAGTCTAATTATGCCTAAAATGGGAAACGTAAGTCCAAATCGCAACTAATCCCACTTCCATGATGATCCCCTTCATCTGACAATACTTTTCCATCTTGATTGGGAAATGCATTGGAAAAGGAACCCTTTAAAGGTCCCATATTTTACACTTTTATGGTGCTTTATTTGAGGTTTTAATATCCATAAGAAGATATATTTGCAGTTTTAGGTACCATCTCAATATAGTTTTACATCTCGTCTCTCACATTTCTCCCTGGAGCTCCTCAGGCAGGGTGTTTTGTGTCAATCTCTGAGCCTCTCTTCTGATTGGCTGACTGTTTTCAGAGTGACGTATGGCCAGGCCAACCACAAGTAATGGATTGCGGCCCTATCACTGTTAAAGCTCACCAGTAAATGCAAATGTTGATGGTCAAATTCTTGGTACCGCTGTGCCTTTTGCCTCCTGAAATCGACCAATTGTGCAGCGTTTCCTTGACATTTTTCTGTCTTGTTTCTTGCTAGCACAGCAATGGAATTACCGTTTGGCGTTGTGTTGTTAATTAAGTTAAAACAAACAACAACAAAAAAAGTTGGACAGTGGGTCCAGGTGAGCTGTGCTGGTGACATGGCCGAGGGCGGAGACTGTTTCATTGTGACATCACAAAGTTACAGAAGTCCCAAAGATTCATTTTACGGCAGAGTTCCAGAGACATCTCTCTGTGAATTGAGTATTTTGATATTTTCACAGTAATTATAAAGCACCTAGACCTGCTTTATAGTAAAAGACATCTATATCTACAATATGGAACCTTTAATAATAATTGATAGGAGTGGTAACACTGATTTAAAGTACACAAAAGCTCAATGCATTGAGCATTTTTAGGAGATTGACAAACAAGCACCCGGGGCACAATGTTATTGAAGGAATATATTCCAGTATAAAACCATCAGTTCAGCAGTGTCAGATGTTAAGGTGTGGACCAAACAGACAACTCACACAGCTGTAAATTAATACACACCCTTTTAATAAACCCTGCACATCCTGTGAGGCAGTGAATGTCAGGAGACAGGTGTGTAATTGATTTAAATAATGTCCCTGTAGAGTATTTTAAAGACGTCATTCACAAGAGCACCACCTTTGCTATGTTAGCACCTTGAAAGCATTACTGTTGCCCACATTTTGTTGCTTTTGTGAATATTTACAAACTGAAGCAATATCACAAATTTGACAAGAAAATCAAAATATTTTTAATACCAGACTGATGCTTTTGTATGCCTTTAGTTTTAAAAAACTGATGATTAGTATGCAAATAAGTAAAAGGTTCTGACACCCTTTGCAGTGCTTTAATTGCATGTGTTTGCACCAGTAAATCTTGTGTGCTACCTCTTAATAATTGGATGACACTTAATAACACAAGAAGCAATTTCTGTAACAATTCATTGGCTATTTGTGCTGCAGCTGCTGGCAGCGCAGGTTTAACCAGGGCAGGACTTCCTGTAAGCTTTAAACCAGAGGAACCGGATTCACTCTGTGGACTCAGAGGTCATCCCACTGACCAACTGTGAGGCCATGTACCAGGCAGCTGTCTCCACGCGAGCAGACAACACCATCCCCAGCAGGGTACTTTAGCTTGTGCATGTATTGTTTCGGATAACACATGTAGCTACAGTACCTGCCAGGGCTGACTGCACTGAAAAAAACATTTGTATAATTAGAAGCCAACTTTCTAACGGTTCATTTTAATGGTTTGTTTGCTAGCTGAGTATATCCAGGGTTGCACAGTAGCTGAGCTGCACTGAGATGGTATTTTCACCATTATTGTTAGTGTTGTCATGCAGTTATTAGTGGAGGTGATGACAGTTTTGCAGCTGGGAAAAGGGGGTCAGCAGTCTTGCACATTTACATGTATAAATAGAGGGGAAACCTGAGACTACCCTCACAAGGCAGAATATAGAGGGAGGCTTCAGAAAACAGAAAACATTGTTGGCTTTACTTTGAAAGAACTCTCACACTTCTTTATGTAAATTTGAAACAATGACATAAGCAGAATATTATGAGTTTGTGTTCATGTCTGTCTCCAGACAGAGAAACCGCATATAGCATTAGCTGCACGTTTATAACAGCGACCTGTGTTGCATGCATACCACACAGAATAGCCCTATGAAGCAGCAGTTTGATTTCGGGTCATGTAGGAGTGAGCAGCAGCTAATGATATTTCCTGCTTCATTAGGTCATGGAGGATTCTGAGGTCTGTTCCTTGCCTGGGGGACTTGCCAGTGTGAGGAAACAATTTCAGACTCAGGAAACAGCAACATCACACAATGTAACTCAGTTCCATTTTCATCAGAGAACTGTGCAGGTACATATATATACCTTCATCAGGCTAATACTAAGAGCATGAAAGAGATGACTGTGGTAAAATGACAATAATGTTTCTTCTGACCTCAGCTGGTTTCTGTTTGAACCATTTCATTTTGCTTTTCATCCGTCTGCATCAGCTTTGCAAGTAAAATACATACTTTTTAGGTTGGCTATTAACACTGGGGCTGCTATTATATCTTACCGCACTAATAACAGAGCAGAGTCTGTGTGTTTAGACATTACTTGACTGTTTTCGGGAAAACCTCCGGGAGAATTGTATAACACTAATATTGTAGCTCCATTCGATAGAACTTAGTAAAGTAATGGAAAAGAATGTATTATTTTGTGCTATGGCACAATATGATTGAACAACTTGGCATGTTCTTTGTCATCTTGACTCCATGTGTGATTAGTCATTTTAAACTGCTGCGAGCAATCTGGTCCAGCATCTTCTCTGCATGGTATTCAGGCGTGTACTATGAAGCTTTGGCTGGTGGAGAAAATTGGAGTGGAGTAAGCTCACATCTGTGGCTATGATGAGGCAAGGGGGTGGTGGTGTAATGAAACAGAGAGAGTCGTTTGTGTGAGTGCCTGCATTTGTGGCAGACACACATTCCCTGTGTTTGACAACCACTGTCTTCATCTTCACAGGAAATGTCAAACTCAGAGGTGACAGTGTTGAGCAGCAGCAGGCAGGTCATCCCAGGCAGTCAGCAGCTAAACTTCAACCAAGAAATGATGGTACCAAACACATCCTGTCACTGTGTTTCTGCAGGCAGGCAGGCTTTGCTAATGAGCTAAACACTTAATTGCCTGTTGAGTAAAAACTGTAAATGATTGCAATCAATCACATTTGTGTAATTAATGTTTGTTTAGTAGTCTTTGACAGTTTCGGCTGAGATTTAAAAACATTACATTATGAGAACATGTGCAGCACTTGTAGGGTATTGCTGACTAGTTCAATTTCTGTATTTTCTACCCTTTCTGACCTCTATTACACACAGGTGTCATACAGCGACAGTAACCTGGCATCCAGTTATGAAAACCATCAAAATGAAGCAGGTGGGATGTTGTTAAGATATTTTTATTCTCTGCCATATTCACTGTCACTGACTATACATTTAAGGCCTCCTTTATACATATGTCTTTGCTGACTTTTAGAAGAGGAGTTTCCCAGGTACACTACAAAAGAACTGAGGGATCGCTTTGAAAGAACAATAGAAGAGGCCGCTCCACAGAAACCAGTAAAGGTAAGCATTTCCATTTCATTTGAGTTAGGCAAAATAACTGAAAAAATAAAGGGTGAGGATATTTCATTTCAGTTAACTGGGATTCAAGATATTCATAAAAGTTATAATCCATAAGATTTTAGTTATGGTTTATCACGGAAATACAACAGAAGAGCAAATGGTGTATCTGTTTACAGACAAACTGACATTGATTTAACATATAAGGTAATAAAAAAATAAAACCATGATCTGATTTCATGCTGCAGACAGTCTTCCACACAACAGCAAAGGCTGGTAACCTTCATGGGGTGCCAGAAGTGTGCAACCTGTTGCTTGCAACTCTTCATCTAACAGTTCTGGATGCTCCTTATTATTCCATTACATCCTGTAATCCTTATCCTTTGTCCAAAAAATCACAAAAATGACAATTATCTTGCTTTGTGGAGAAATACCTTTCATCCATACATGGATTGTTTCCTCCCCTGTGTGTGTGAAGGCATTTTAAATACAGTGTGGGAATGGTGGACAATGAATGGTTATTGCTGCAAAAAGCCACCCATAAATAATGTCAAACACAAGCTTTGTTTTCCTGAAACTCTTAAGGATTATAACTTAATATATATATATATATAACTCATCGCAGTGATTTGTTTGTGACTACAAAAAGCATATCAAGAAAGCAACTTATTCATACAGTACCATTAACCTTGGACTGATAGGTGTTTTTCTATGTAAGATTATTTATGTTTTATGATCTCATTTTTACACTTTATCTGTAATTGTTAGAACAAGGTGAATTGTAACGCACATATATCTCTGCCACGGAGTAATGTGATAGAGTTATAGTTATTTACCCATAAATATCGTTTTTGTTCCTTAAAAAGATTGGACGTGACATCAGTCGATCTAAGTGGTCCTCAAATGTGACACAAAACAACACAGTGACTAGTGAGATCTATGAGGCACCAACTATTGAGGCAACAGAAGTCACAACAGCCGCAGAGATGGATTATGAGGACTTTCCACCCCCACCGGCTGACGATTCTGATTATCTTCCACCCCCGCCCCCCGACTTACTACAAATACCATTAGACAGTCAAAATATTCCAGTGAACCATTACTCACCTGAGCCTCCGGAACCAGAAAACCTCTCCAAATACCCAGTCAACAGAGAAGCTTACCTCAAGCAGAAGAGTATGAATGAGCTGAAACGTCTTTACAAGCACATTCATCCGGAGGTCCGCAGGAATATTGAGAAAGAGTACTGTAATGACAACAATGAAACTGAGAACAACCACTTAGAGAGCCAAGAGTACATGTATGAGGATGATGGTGGTAGTCCCGATGAGTTCAACGATGAACAATACGTGGAATGGGAAGAGATTCTCCCTGGGGAGGTGCAGGCGATGCGTTGGATGTTTGAAAATAAGCCGCTGGACACCATCAAAGATGAAACTCCTGATGAGGATGATGACGACAAGAAAATAAGTCAACAGGAAATAATTTTTGGAAAAGACGTGAGACGCACAGCTTGGATGTTTGAGACCAAGCCGATGGATGAGCTCGGTTCACAAAACACCAACTCGACAGAATACAAAAACAAATTCAACAAAGGAGATGTCCGTGCTGCAGCATGGTTGTTTGAAACCCAAGCTATGGACACTCTAAACAAAATGCATAAGGAGGAGGATTTAACAAAAGAGATTGTGTTCACAGAAGAGGATGGAAATGCTACAATTTATATGATTGACAATAAATACATGGAAATCCTTGGGCACACTGAGACAATTGACGAGAGTCACCTGCTGAGTCTAAGGGCAGTGTTAGAGGAAATTGATGGAGAAGTGAAAACTGTAACAAGTACTTTTGACACTCAGTTTAAATGCATCATTATGGGACAATCAAGCCAAATGCTGGAGATTAAGTCTGTGCGCAAAATTGAAACTGAATTGGAAAACTCCATTGCTTCACGTTGGCTTTTCGATACCCAACCCCTGGACATGACAAACAGAGAACCTACAGCTTTGAAACTAGTGTGTAGTCTTTCCATGGAGGACAGCAATAAAGGAGACTGGGGCAGGTGGTTGTTTGAGATAAAGACATTAAATTCTCTTGATGAGTGGGAAAGCTCACAGATGGAGAAGAAAGAGATCATCGGAGCGGATGTTCGCAAGCACTGCTTAGTTTTTGAAACACAGCCAATGGATTCTCTGAAGGATGACTCCAATGCCAGACCTCAGTCTATTGAAGAAATTATTGGAGGCAATGTTAGATCTGCGAGACACTTTTTCGAAAGCAGCCCTCAAACAGCCAGAAAGAATTGCCCTGAGGTTGGAAAACTTAAAAAGGCAACAGTAAATGAAGAAATGAAAGGGGATGTGAGACACCAAAAGTGGCGCTTTGAGAGTCAACCTCTAGAACACATAAGAGAGGAGAAGAAAGAGGTTACAAGAACTGTTAATATTGACGACGACCTCACACAGGAGGATGGCACAAGCTGCAGAGCAGATGTTCGTAAGAATTGCTGGGTATTTGAGACACAGCCAATGGATACTTTAAAAGATGATTCAAATACTCCCCAGTTGACAAAAGAGGAAATTGTTTCAGGTAATGTGAGATCAGCCAGAAATTATTTTGAAACAATTCCAACCGAGGAGTTGAAAGAGCTTGCAGAGGTGGGCAAACTGAAAAAAACAGTATCACTTAATGAGGAAAAGGGTGATGTAAGACATCAGAAATGGAGATTTGAAAGCCAACCCCTGGAACATATTAGAGAGGAAAAGAAGGAAGTCATTCGAACAATAGACCTGGAAGAAATTGATAAAGTGGATGTCTCAAACTATAAGCAAATCTTTGAGAGCACAGATATAAACAGGAGGGATGAATCTCAAAAGATTCTGATAGAGGGTGTAAAATCTGGCTCTGTGAAATCAAATAAAAACCTGTTTGAGTCTACTCCACTTTATGCCATGCAAGACAGCTCAGGCCACTTCCATGAGGTGAGAACAGTGCGACGTGAGGAGGTTGTAAAAGGAGACGTAACAACCTGCAAGTGGATGTTTGAAACACGACCAATAGACCAGTTTGATGAAAGCATGAATGAATACCAAATCATCAAGGGTATTTCCAAACAAGAAATAGAATCTGGTGATGTTAAAACCGCAAAGTGGTTGTTTGAAACACAGCCTCTTGATGCTATTAAGTACTTCAGCAATATTGAAGATGAAGAAAATGTAGAGACAAGTACAACTCATGATGTAATGAAGGGTGATGTGAAAACATGTAAGTGGCTTTTTGAGACAAAGCCAATGGATGTTCTGTATGAGAGAGCAGAGTTGAAGGGGGACAATGAATCTGAAGAAACCCATAAGGGAGACGTCAAAACCTGCACATGGCTCTTTGAGACACAAGCGCTTGATGCTATCCACGATGAGACAGAGACCATTCTGAAAACATGCACAGTGAATCAAGAGGACATTAGAGGAAAGGATGTAAGGATGGCTTGTTTTCTCTTCGAGACTGAGAAACTGGAGAACCTCACAGGGGAGGAGACAGGTTCTTTCAAGTGTGTCACGGAGATAGACATTGCATCTGGAGATGTGTCAAGGATGAAGTATATTTTTGAAAACCAAACATCCGATATCATGACGTCTACATCTGAGGAAGTGATGCAAGCGCTCAAGAGAGTTCAGACTGAGGATATTCAAAAAGGGAATGTGGGGAACTGCAAATGGCTCTTTGAAAACCAATCCATTGATACGATACATGATAGCCAAGAGGAATCGTTGAGCAGCCGAACAGTGAACGATGTACAAGGAGGAGATGTAGATAAGGGCCGTTTAATTTTTGAGACATGCTCCTTGGATAAAATCCACGAGGTCTCCTCAGAGACAGACACAGAGCTGATGAAAATGCAAAAAATAATTCGTGATGAAGATGAGAAGGGCGATGTGAGAAATTACACCATGATGTTTGAAACTCAGCCCCTCTATGCAATTCAGGACAAAGAGGGCTATTACCACGAGGTCACCACTGTCACCAGTGAGGAGGTAACACGAGGAGATGTAGTGGGAACCCGTTGGCTGTTTGAAACCAAGCCTCTTGATGCCATTAAGGACACAGATGAGGTTTATATAATCAAATCTGTCACACAGCAGGATGTGCAAAAAGGAGATGTCACCTCTGCTAAGTGGAAATTTGAGACACAACCTCTCGATAGGATTGCTGAAGAAAAGAAGGCTTTAATTAAAACGGTTGACGATATTCAAGGAGGCAACGTTTGGATGAATAAACATCGTTTTGAGTCTGATGCCCTTTCACAGGAATCTGTTCGAACGGTTAATGTGAGTGAAATACAAAAAGGTGATGTTAGGACTGCGAAATGGAGATTTGAAACCCAGTCCATCGATAAAATAAGAAGCATGAGCTCTGAAAATCTAATTGAAACAGTTAAAAAGGAGGAGGTTGCAAAGGGAGATGTTAAACATTCAGTCTGGCTCTTTGAGGAAAATCCTCTTGACCACATTAAAGAGGTTGATGAGGATGAGGATACAACCATCACTCAAGAGGAGATTCCCAAAGCGGATGTAAAGACAACAACATGGCTCTTTGAAACAACACCATTTGACGACTTTAATGAGACAAAAACGGAGAAGACTGAAATCCTGGGCAAGAGTGTCAAGGGAACGCTTGAGGAGCTTTATAGTCAGAAAATGGTGAAGTCGAAGGGAGTACTCATTGAAGCTGATGAAATTGGCGATGTTAGGATGGCAAAATACCAGTTAATGAATAAGCAGGCTCCGGAGATTCAACGAGAGGAAGTCATCAGGGGAGATCTGCAGACTATTATGATGAACCTACTGAACAGACAGGAAAGAAATGAGCGGCAGATAGTTATAGATTCAGAGGAGAAGGGTAATATCACCTCAACAGTGCAGCAGCTATTCAACCAAGAGAGAGACAGCAGTATTGAAAGGGAGGAAATATTACAAGGTGATATTCAGGAAGCTATAAACAATCTTTTCAATGGGGACGGTTCAGCGAAACATGGAATACTTATCCAGGAGGATGAAAAAGGAGACGTACGGATGACACTATATTCCCTTCTCAACAAGCAGGAGAATGTTAATGTTGAAAAAGAAGACATTGTAAGAGGGGACATAAAGAGTGCTCTTCAAAGACTGTCCGGCTCAGATAAGACCGATCAGACAGTGAAGATAAAGGTAGATGACACTGAAAAAGGAAATGTCAACTTTTACTCCACATGCATTGAATCTGGGGCACTCGACTATCTTAAACAGCTCCATTTAGAACCTGATGAGACTTCACCTGACACGGCAGAAAAAGAGAAAATTGTTGGCGGTGACATCAAGGGCACAAAACTTATCCTCGGCCGTAATCAAACGCAAATTGAGCGAACAGTCGAGGATGTTATACCCGGTGACGTTCACAACACAGTTAAAGTTTTCATGTCAGAGCCAAATCTCTCATTAGAGGGACTCCAAAAGGAGGAGATAGTCAAAGGTGATTTAAGAGCTGCTTTGAATTCATTGTCTGAATCAGTGAATCAGACAGTTGTTGTGGAGAAAGAGGAGGTAGTGAAAGGTAACATACCGAAAGCGCTGCAGTGTCTCAAGAAGGCTCAGAAGCAGTACAAGGAGGTGGAGAAGCCAGATATCATACCAGGAAATATCAAAGGGGCTCTGAGATCTCTTGAGAAATCTGCAACATCCAAAGCTGACATTGTTGTCGAGGATTTAGTTGCTGGAGATGTGAGGGCCACGCTAAAATCTCTGGAGCTGGCAAAGCAAGCGGTGAGGGAAGTTGAAAAGGAGGAAATAGTGAAGGGTGATATTCACACAGCATTGCAAAACCTGCAAGATGCCTCCAGTGAAAGGAGAATGTGTCAGCAGGAAATAGATGTGCAGGGAGACGTCAGAGGAACAATTCAGCTCTTCATGGAGCCTCCACCGTCACCGAGGATGCAAAGGAGCCCAAGCCTTGAGGGTGACGTAAAGGGTGATATCAAGATGTCAATTAAATCATTATATGAGACACAGGAGCAAACCCAGCTGGAGAAAGAAGAAGTGATAAAGGGTGATGTTAAAGGCACTATTAAATCGCTGTTGAAGACAGCACAGCGTGAAACGCCCAAAGTCAGGCAGGGAGCATACAGAAGAGTTCGAGTCAAGCAGAGCCCTCCAGTTAAAAACCTGAATCTTGATGCACAGAGGAACATACAAAAGATAAAAACAGCTAATTTAGTTGAAACATCAAAAGAAAATCATTCCCTCTGTAATGAAACTGAAACTGTTGCAGCAAAGTCATGTACTGTGGAGCAGTCTGTTCAGCAATCAACAACTGTGGTGGAACATAAAACTATTACCCAAAACCACGGCATCAAAACAGTAAAGACAGAGTTTCGTAATCTCAAGTCCAAACCAAAGGGAATGATAAAACATGATAAAACCAAAGTGAAAACTGATGTTTATGTCTTAAAACCACAAGTGCCCGAGCCTGATTTGCCTCTCCCACCTCCACCTCCACCAGTGGAAGACACTGACCTTCCTCCTCCTCCTCCCACTCCACCTCCTCCTCCTCCTCCTCCTCCCTCTGTTGATTCTGACATTGATCACCTTCCTCCTCCACCACCACCACTCACCAGTGAGCAGGACTTCCTCCCACCTCCTCCATCTCAACAAGAACTGGAGAGTATGCCAGCACAGGCAATTCATCCTTCACCAGCAAAAGCGAAAAAGATGACAGTTAAAAAAGTGAAAGCTCCGGCATTACACCCAGTCCCGAAGCTGGAGCATAAAGTTGACTTCAGTAAAACACAAAAGGTGGAGGTAACATCAGAGAGAGTGGTAGAAATGAGCCAGAACCAATCGAAAACAACAACACATACATCAAAGACTGTTTCATGTGAAATCCCTCCACTGCCTGAGTCTCCACCACCATTAAGGAAAGTTTACATCTCTCCTGTGAAATTCACCCCTCCATCTTCTCCTCCTCCCTTCATGAGAGGTAAAATGAGCAAATTTAACACCGCTTTGATAAAGGCGGAAGAAAGCTATCGGAAGCTGAAGGAGGAAAACACACCCCCCACCACTCCAACTCCCAATTACATACATGACTCAGTTACTGCGGCTTTTGAAATGCTTTCCACCAAAGACATAGAGCAGTCAAATAACAATACATCAGAAATCCCAGAGCAGGGAAGTGAAAAGAATCTTCATTCAGACTTACTACCTTGTGATTTATCCAAGCATGTTGTTAATACCACTCATGGCAATAACTGCGTCAGTCATGAGAAAATACTCACCGATTCTATGATTATATCTGATGCTCAACAGCAAATTGTCTCTAATGAGACTTCTAAGGTTGTCTCCATTCAAAAGACTTCATCTGTCTCAGCTGTTCGACAGATGCAGACAACGACAGAGAAAACAGTTTCTGTTTCCTCCCAACAGTCTGCTGCGTCTGTCATTGCTGACAAAGTCCAGACCCTAAACACTGATGTTGCAAAAGCAGAAAACATGACTGCTGATATAAAGAAAAACGCTAAAAATCAGAAAACAAAGGGCTCCAACAAATCTGAAGATAAAAAGAAAGACGAAATGCATTCTGATAAAATCCCTGTTCAAGTAGTGAAACCTGAATCTGCTGTCACAACTGAGGAGAATGTAAAATCAAGCAAATCACAATCTGAGAACAGGAAGACAAAGGATAATACAACACCCGAATTAACCAGAAAAAAAGAAAATGTGACTTCAGACAAAGATGTAAAGGAGTCCAAATCACCACAGCGTGATAACAAAAAGAAAAATGATCATTCTCCTGCCAAGAGCCAAGAGAAGGTTTCTGATAAGCCAATGCAAATAGAAAAGGAAGCTGCCAATACAAATGGAAAAACAGGCAAATCGAACCAAAGGGTGAAAAAGAATAAACAGGAAAAGCAAGCAGAGGTAAAAATGTCCAGTGAGAATGAGAAACAGAGTGTTTCAAAAGATCTGAAGGTGGAAGTGATGGAAGCTACTGAAGTGAAAGTGATCAGTGAACCTAAAGAAGTAAAGACAGAGTTAAAACAGGGGATTAAGAAAGTTACTCCCTCTCCTGCTACTGCCTCAGCGCCTGCTGTTACTGAGATCATAACTGACAGCCAAGTAGAAACTCCAACTCCCACAAAGAAGAAAAAGAAGTCCAAAAAGTCTAAAGGGGGTGCACAGCCAGGTCAAGCTAAAGGTACTTCCACAGAATCAAAGGCAGAAGCTACAGAAACCAAGACAGTAACGTCTGAGAAATTCCATCAAACTCAGGAAACAATTGCAGTTTCTCAAATTCACAAAAGTATAAAAGAAGAGTACGTTCAAGTCAAGAGAGAGGTCATTACCACTGAAGGCAAAGACCATCAGAATTCCCAGCAACAAAGAGGAGTTCAAAAGCATGTGAAGGCATCTCACAAGAAGAAAGGAATGGCAGCTATTCAGCAGAGCACAGAGGAACCAACAGAAGAAAGTAGGGATGTTCCAATTACAGTGACAGGCGAGTCAGAACAAAATCAGCTGGTCAAGTCCACAACAGGGAGAACAGAGGACTCTCAGAGCCAAGAGGTCCAAGTGTTAATCTCTAACATCACAGAGACACAAAGAGTTTCAGAAAAAAATGATTCTAAGTCTTTGAAGACTCTGCTCAATACAATCCCTGAGTGGCTCATAAGTCCAGAGAGAAAATGTGAACTGGAGGGATCTGTAGTGGAAAGCAATGCACATAAAAATGAAGAAATTCTCTCATGTGTGAGCGAACTCGCAGAGGCTAAACTAATGCATATAGAAAATAATGAGACTGTGGAGAAGCATGAATGTGAGGCAGTTTCTGAGAAAGGCATCTCTGGTGGGGCAACACCAAGAATATCCAAGATCAGTATTGGTTCTGCCAGAGTTGAGAACCAAATAAAGAAAAAGATCTCTCAGGAAAGAAGGAAGGATGAAGTGAGTCAGTGCAAGTCTGTTGACCTTCGTGCTCCCTCGCCATCACTGAGGATGCGTTCGCCATCGCCGACATTTATCACCATCGAGTCCACACGAAGAACTGACTCACCCCAGAGGGTAACTCCATCACCTACCCTGCTGCACAGGCCGCCCACCCCTCCCACGCCACCGCCGCGCAGGTGTGACACCCCGACATCACGCCTCACTAGAATCACACCTTCTCCGACTTTTGACCGAGCAGAAAATTTGGCACGACTGAAAGACACGACAGCCAAGCTCTCACGTGGCGTCACCCCACCGCCCCTTCTTCCTCCCCAGCAGATCTCAGAAAAGAAATCAGGGATTGTGGAATCGCCTGCATCATTTCATCGGCAAATCAAAATCACATCCCAAGTTGTGGAGGCTTCAGAGACGTCACTTGCAACAGAAAAAGACAAAAACAGTTCATCTGAGGAGGCCCAGCAGACACATGTAGGAGAAGATCAAGCTAATATTTCTGAAAGTTTGAATGCAAATGAAATACAAAGGAAGTCTGAGACCCACACGCCATTGTGTCAGAATGACCCAGATATTGTTGACGCTTCAGATGTTTCAGAGCAATCATCTGCATCTGTCAAGAAAAAGAGAGAATTTTTTGAAGAGGCACAAAAGGCTGAAATTAATAAGACCTATGTGCGAAAGGAGCCCATTGCTATCCCTGAACGACTGGGCCCAGACATGGAGGAGTGTGAGGAAGAAAATAAGAACAAAGAAAAGAATGAGGTTCCCAGAGCAGACTTGTCTAGTCTTGTAAACAAATTTGAATCACCAGAAGAGAAAATATATATCAGAAAAGAGCTTATCCCACTTACAGAGTGGCTTCATGATGACGCTGAAAGCACAGATTGTGACAAAGAGAAAGTAGACATCAGGGAGCAGGGAATGCCAACTTTTGACATCCAGGCTATTAAAAATGTTTTTGAACTGGGTGAGCAAAGTTCCTTATTCAGAGAGGAGAAAAAGGATCAGGAGGAGCCTGTGTCAAGCCTGAGTGAAACAACAGCAGACACTTCAAAGCGGGAAAGTCCTCAAGAGACAAAGGGAGGCTCACGGCAGAGCACCCCCCTCCCTTTGCAGAAAAATGAGCTAGAAACTGTGCCAGCAGAACCAGCAGCCTTCTCTGAAACCAAATCAATCACAGAACATTTCTCAAATGTTGATGAGTTTGGTAACAAGGTCACTGGAACAAGGACAGCTGTCACTGAGCACTCTGAGAGTGTGTCAACCAAGCAGGCTCCTTTTTCCTATGCTGATGCAGTCAAAAGAAAAGCTGCAGAAGTGAAGCGAGCAGAAACATATGATGAAGATTCTACCGAGAAGCTGCTGAGGAATTTCCACAAAACGTGGACAGAGAGTGAGACAGTTTTCAAAAGTCTTGGCTACACCATTTCTGAAGAGACGACATCACAAGTTGTGTCGCATCAGACGAAGATTGTCTCATCTGGTAAAAACTGTACAGCATGAAACAACAGAACCTAATGGCATGGACTATGGATGGGTGTGGCTATATTTGTTTGTGCTATGTTGCAAAAGCTGAATTTCAAATGAATTCTGTTAAACAACAACTGCTGACACTAACCAACACGTCTTCAGCTCGCAGCTCTGTGAGGCTTTAGTAAATGCAAACATGAACATTAACGTGCTTACATTGGTAATGCTAACATACAGATATTTATGCTAGTTTGTCAGCATGCTTACATCTGCTAATTAGCACTAAACTCAAAGTACAGTCTGGGCTGATTGGGAATGTCATTGGACGAATGAAAAATCTGACCTGACAGTTGCAGTGCTGGAAAAGTGAAGTCATTACAGTTCATCCTGAACTGTTCATCCAACTGCTAATATGGCTAAAACAAATTTAAAGTCAAATTAGTTTTTTTTTAGCTCAAAGTATTCTTTACACATTTGAGTTTGAAAGTTCATTCTTGACTTTGGGAACAGCTTTGAACAAGCTTTCAATCACACCCCGTGGTCTTCATCAGCAAATGGAGTTTGCTGAGTTCAAGGACGCTGCCAGTTAAATCTGATGCCAGTCATGTGAGGACAAATGCACCAACTCCATTCAGTAATAAACACCATGAGATTCACTTGAAAGCTTTTGACAAAAAGTAAGACAAAAGTAGACCTTGATGTCCATCATTTTGCTGAAGTTTTTGTCTATTGTTTGTGACAGAGATGATGTCATATTCAACATAATTGCTCTGATTGGTTCAACTGGTCATTAAAAACACTGACTCCATACCATATTTTCAATAGGTGGTCAATTAGCTCAGAGAATGAGGCCAGCATGTAATGTACCTTTCCAGCAGGGATATGACAGTATACAGTCTGGTGGCTGAGGGTTTGCAAACCCTACCAAATTGCAGACAAGAGATGCATGTATATTTGTGCATGAATGAATAAAACAAAATCCTGAGGAATAACGTGAACCATTCCCCCTGACGACCATTGTCAGTGTTTAAACAAATGAATGAGCTTGTTACACTACCTTTTCAAATGCAAACATAATCTATTCTACGGCTTTGTATTAGCAAGATTAACCATAATAAAAACTGGAAGAAAAGCTGTAGCTCATTGTCGCATTGTGAGACAGCCCAAAAGAAAATGCTTTGCACATTGGATAAATGAAAAAAAAAAAAAAATCTCACAATTTGCATTTTATCTCTTTCCAACAGGTGCGAGTTCCGAAGTCGGAGCTCTGCACAGTATGTCGGAGGAGGGCTTATCCGATGGATGCTCTGATAGTGGACAAAAAAAAGTACCATAAATCCTGTTTCTGCTGTGAGCACTGCAGAAATAAATTAAGGTAAATATGGCACTCATGTGGTACAATGGATTCTTTGAACATTGCAATAGTAATTAGTTCATTTCTTGCTGTTTTGATGAAAACATAATTGTAAAAAAAAAGAAGAAAAAGAAAAATCATGTTTATATGTGGTGCAGCTCTCAACAGAACATTATTCTTTTGTCTTTAGCCTAGGAAGTTACGTCTCTCTCCATGGACACTTCTACTGTCTACACCATTATAAACAACTTCTCAAGTCCAAAGGGAACTATGATAATGGACTTGGGCAGAAACCTCCCTCAGGAAGTGGCGGACCTTTCCCCTCAGATGAGAAACTTGAATGGAGATATTCCATGAGCAGCATAAGTTCAGTAGACAAAACACACAGCGGTGAAAACGAAATGACAAAAACACTTGATGAAAGCAAACCACACTGTAACAAAATATCTGTAGTTTGGCCCCCACAGGCCGATCCCCCAAAGAAAGCCTTTAAAATAGAAGAAGACATTCAGCTAACTAAACCGCAGTGGCCCCCTCCAGACAATTCCCCCAAGTCACCCAAGCACCAACACAGAAAGGCAGTCCCCAGAAGTGTCCTTTGAAATCAATTCACTCAAATACACAGTTTAGTCAAATAAATCCAAAGGAGAGGCACACAAGAATGAATGGTGGAATAAAATACTACCAATGAGCTGTCCTGTAGGTACATTTAAGGAAGTGTTTGGTTGAAAGTCATGCGGATAAGTGATTCAAAAGCGAACATGACACGTGAGGATATGACCGGAAACTGTATATAATTGTAAATGGTGTGGAAAAGCAGGTTGCGTTAGTAAGTAGGTAAGAGTAAGTAAGTAGAGAGATTTAGATAGATGTGGACAAAGTGTGGAAAGTGGATTTAGACATGAAGTGGTGTGCCTTGAACTGACAGGTTTATCCCATGGTTACATTTTCTTTCACTTCATTTTATATATTTACTTCCATTTAGTATTTGACACAAAGATTGGATCACATTTGACAAAATTTAGCAAGTTAAAGGGACGTGGCTTTACATCATGATTAAAAAAAGTATGATTTGGATTGATATTAAATCTTAATCTACAGTTTATTCTACAAATCCCACTGCTGTTGAAACATAAAGGCGTAGTAATAGTATAGCATAGTCTATATCTTCAAAATGTAATTTGGCCGAGTTTCTTTTTCACCCCTTTTCTTTTATTCTAACATTAATTGGTTTATTGTACTATTCAGTCAGTTTTTTTGTTACTGCATGCCGGTGCTGTTCTGCTGTTGTATCATTTTGTCAGGACTTTTATCAACTTAACATATCAACATTTTTGCATTTGTTTTTTGTTTTTTTTTTTAGCACCTGGTGTGCAGACTACTAAAAGCATCTTGGAATGATTTTATTTATAATATTGAAAGTATATAATATAAACACGTGAATTGGTGATAATGTTTGTTTTGGACATTTGTATCCTATTTTGAACAACAACTATTTTGCAATGAAGAATTTTATTTTTTAGATTAGACAGTTATACCTTGCTTTGTACAAGAAAATTCCTGATTCTGTCATGCTGTCAGGCTGGTTCACTTACTTTACTGCTCATCTAAGAGCAATAAAATGTTGAATTTCATTGTTTCATTTGTCTCTTTGAAAGTCTATGGCCTACTTTCAGTCTAGCACCAGTGTACTATATGTGTCGCTGCATCTCCACTCCATCCACATCAAATACAAAGACGCAGTACAGCCCCTGAGCTTGTCAGGTGTGTATCTGAAAGACGCCGCCTACGCCAGACAGGGTCAGGTCAGCAGATCCCTTTCACTCCGTCAGTATAATCTCCTTTAGAAGCTATCCCAACCCTGAGGGGGATTTTGGAGCTCTATCTGCAGGTGTAGCCTACAGTAGACCAGACAACCACTCCCGTGGAAGAGAAAAATGGAAATTGAGCATTAAAAGAAAGGCAGATGAGCGGCAGCAGCAGAGAAAGGGAAGTCTTAAATAAAATTTTACAGCCAGTCTAAAATAAGCTTATGACCAAATGTGGCTACTCATCCTCTTACAGCTCCTCACTGTGGACATCCATGAGCTTAGCTAACAGTCCGCTGTGTTTGACCACCTTCACAACTGCAAGACAATAGGTATATTTTTAGTTTCTACTGAAAGATTAGAATTTTAACGTGAAGAAGAATATTAAGGGTAAAATGAGGCTCTGCAGCAGTTAATATTGAAAGCAGGGACACATAAACAGGTTATTGTGTGATGCATTTGCCTTATATATTACTGTTATATACTGACACTATATACGCCTACTGGAAAATTGCATAGCGCACTACACAATATACACTTAAGCACTTTAACACTTTTATATCTATGTATATTTTCTCTTTCAACTTTTATCCTTTACACTCTATACTGTTTCTTATATTCTAATTCTTTTTTTTTCTTATTGTAATTATTATCCTTTATTGCACATGAACTTTTTAGCACAGTCTCACACTTACAGTCTGGAACATACTGAGTTTTTAGGATGAGAAGATGCCCTGTATTCTTACAAATAAACATATTAATGAAACGACAAAACACCTCATTCCAGCTGCTCACACTTGTTTGGCTCATCCAGCTCTTCTATCTGCGGACGGTTTTCCAGCTGGACAGTTAAGGAGCGGGATGTGTGCTGTGCTGTGAAAACAGTTTGCAGGAGTTGACTGGAGATTCTCTCACAGCGTCAATCTACCTTGCTACTTGTGTCCGTATGCGCTCCGCACTTTCTCTCTATGAGCGGATTGGTGAGGGATCTATCGGATTACACTCTGATTGGTCGCCTCTGTCACGTCAGCCCACTTGCACTACCATCATGTGTCGTCCCCCCCCCCCCCTACAGTCGAATAACGGTGCTATGGGATGCTGGAACAGAGCAGTAGCGTAACATCAGGACCACAAGTCCGAGTGGGATGGAGACACTGAGTGAGGTAGGCACAAAATATAAGGAAATGCTTTTTCTCCTTTCTGTCCGACATGGCGTGTGCAGCGCAGCCTGAGCTTCACTTATCTTGCGGAATGTGGTGTGTAGGGACGGTTCTACTTTTTTTGTAATTTCTGCAGTGTTAGTAGATTTCGTCTGTCCTCAGATAATAATCTGTCCTTCCTAATTTCCGTGCGCTCGTCCGCAGGTTTTCGGTGTGTCGCTGCTGTTGTGGAGCTTTGATCTGTGCTTTAGTCCGCTCCGGTTACACCTGTCTGGCTCTTTAGAGATGCAGCTACTTTGGCTCACTCACTGATCTCCGTGTTATTTGGCAAGGGCTGTCACCTCTGCACTTATGCTCAGAAATGCGTAGGTTTCAGGACGATGGGTGGTGCAGATGGCCAAGTTACACTGTAGCCTACCAAACTTTAAACAGATGTATTTATTCATTTTAATGTGGTTTTTCTTTTTTTTTTTCCTCATCGCTGTCTTACAGAGAGCTATCACCTCTTAGAAAATGTTTGAATTTCAAAGGCAGTGCACATTCGACCTAGGATCAATAATAAAATAAGACTTAGAGAACCATCAGTTATGGATAACTGAAATATTTCTTTAGGTCAAGGGGCCAGCTTGTATAAGGATTCTTTCTAATTCTGAGTACTGTATTATTTATTGTAGGTCAATAATGAATGATGCTGAGTGAGTCAGACTTGTGACATGAGATGTCCAGTTGCAACATTAGCCTGCATAAAAGATTGAAAATGAAAATGCTCTGAAAACCTGAAGTCATTAAAAAAAAAATCTCAAGTGCTGTCTCAGGCTAATAAGTTTTCAGTAGTCATAGAAACTGTGGGAACATGTTTTTTTTTTATTTTAATCCTTACTATTCATTGTGGAAGGCCTAACAATAACATTTCTGTTAGGGAAGAAAGAGCTTCTACTATTGTGCCGATGTGTGAAAGAGATGCAAGTTAAAACATGCAGGAGAAGGATCATGAAAATCTCCTTTAAATAACATGTTCAAATACAAAGTACTTGCTCTTTTTCCCTGTTAATACTCATTTTAGTGAAATACATGATCGCTCACTTTTGGCATTTTTTACACAAGTAATTACATGATGTCCTATGATACCATGTTTTTAATTTTACTTTATTTTTCTGAATTTAAGATGCTAGTTTACCTCCTGTGTGGCAAACACGGCAATGAAAACAATCAGGAATGTTCAAAGCCAAGAGTGAGCGAGTTGTCTTGAGGACCTGCTTTTCTTCTCGCTGTCGTTACTAGGACATTTTAGATCATTATCACTAATCCTCTTTGTCGTTTAACCACATGATGGTTTCCATTACATGTCCATCTGCCAGTACAGTAAGTGAAGCTTTGTGCCAGACTCCCTGTCTGTCTGTCTGTCTGTCTGTCCGTCTGGAATCATCGTTTTCATTTTGTTTGCTGCTGATCTCGCTCCCACCATAACTGCAGGTCTGTGTTTGTGCCCTGCTTACTGTGACTGCTCTCACTAATCACATTTCTGCAAGGTGTAATTAGTCGAGGGAGTCTAAAGCCTTAATCCCTGGTTTAAGTGTACTGTATTGCTTAGTCAGTGTTGCCTCCAATGTTACACAGGGCTTACAATCAGCAGTTATGTAAATGTTGTTTAAGTGTCCTGGTATTGAGCTTGCTTCAAATAAATGACTATGACAGAGGTCTGTGTGAAGCAAGTGATTTGAGATCTGATATGAATAGAGTTGCTAGATATTGTTGGTATATTTCTTAATTACCAGTGCGACCCTAAGGTCTATTCTTTTCTCATACAAACATTTTATATGTGAAATGTAACTTGTACAAACTCGAGGTTGTCTTGTACATCTGTGTAAAACATGATTCTATTCTTGGCATAATGTTACACAGTGCATCCTGTCAATTAAGGGCTATAATGACTATTGTATCAAGTCAGGACAATAGCACAGTATTTACTTGTCCGACACAGCCTGGGCTCGGGCTCGTTAATAATAGGCTGACATGTGCACAGCTTCTTTTCTTGCTGTATTTCTGCCAACTCTTTTCCTCTCTAAAAGCACAACTTGACACATTATTTGCAAAGGAATGTATAACATATCCTGACCTCTTAAATAATGGCAATAGGCCCATACAAATGGCAGCAACCTTGACAAAACTTGTCCTCTCCACACACACACACACACACACACACACACACACACATAATGCAGCCTTCCCACAGCAGTTTTATGATAAATAATTAGAGCAGAGATCCATTAGAAACAGCTGAGGTTATATATCATAATGCAAAATACTGACACAAGAATTTTCTTTGCCTTGTCAGGATTTAAGAACCTCTCACACCACTTTCCCCATTTATATGAATGGGAAAGTGGTCTCAGGCTTTTGGACCCCACTGTACTTAGAAAACATGGTGTTAATATAGAAATTTATGTCTTGAAAGTATGATCACAACTTGGATGGAAATATCAGAATTTAGATTAAAATGTTTTTCAGTGGTGGGTCATATAGAAACAATTTGGACAGAGCTACAGAATAAAGCCTGAATCGCATATACTGTATGTACAATGTTAAAACTCTTCTCAGGTTGGACAGCGTAAAGGTACAAAACTGCCAAAAAGAATCAACTCTATGTACTGAAAAGAATCATTAACCTGTTATTTGTGCACCTGTAACAGGTATGACAAAACTTCCACAGGAGTGTAAGCGTGAGGGCGACGTCGATCAAGGTCAGTCCGTACATGCCCCCATAGTCCTGAGAGACCAGGTCTAATCAGCCAAAGTAACCGAAAATACCTGTGGTATTGTACAGAACCTGTAGCTGTCCGTTTAATCATTCATCACTGACGCAGCAGAGGTGATTTTGCATTCAAGACTTTCTTTTGAGTTGATTTTCTGAGTGCCGCTCATCCCTGGCCACTGTGTGGTGCGTTCATGCAGAAACTGAACCATTTTGTTGAAACTTTATGCAAATTTTCTGTGTGGATATAGAATACAACTTTCCTGTGTGTACTGTTTATGAAACTGAGGTTTAGGTGTTAGTTTATTAATTAGCCTTGCTGAAATTAGACAGTGATTAATGACTGGAAATAAAATGATTTTATCTTATGGCATGCAGCAACCACAAGATGCTTGTTATTGCAGTGGTGATCATCGGTGCATACAACAATGGTTACTTGCTTCAGTTATAATAATGATGACGGTCTGATCTTGTGATACAATATTGATCATTAGGTATCATTCCTGCAACACCGTCTATTGCATTCCTGAGTGTTTCCTTACGTTCTCTGCGTTCGTTTTACTCTGAAATGTTCTGTTTTCTGGTAGTTTAGCCTTTTGTAACTTTATGGCTGGTTGACAGTGATGGTGCAGTGTTGTTATTGTTGTGTGTGAGAGCGTTAAAAAGGCCCACACTCTACTATAGAACCCTTTTAAAAAGTAAAAACTCTCCACAATACAGTCAGTAACTATAGTACTCCTTTTTTTCCTTTTTACTCCTACATTTTGCCTCTTCAGTTACACTGGTATCATGTTGTATTGAAGATGATTTCTTTGCAACATATATCATATGGGAGAATTGCCCAAGTTGTAATGGTCTTATATCTTATAATTCCCTCATCTAATGTGCAAAAAGCAGCAGTAGATTTTATGACTCAAGGGTTAATGGCGGTTTTTTCCATCAGAATTTTATGATTCATATGGTATAAATATTGAGAACATGCTCTGTTGGTAACAGCACTGGTTTTATGATTCTGTTTGGTGATGTTCAGTCATAGCCTGTGTTTTCATAATCTGCCTTACCATTTTTCTGCTCATTTTACTACAACTGAGAGACACAAATCGTGTAATCTTTAGCATTTTGCTTGAAAAAAGGCTTAAACAATGAATTCACTATCAAAAAAGTAAATAAGTGACTCATTTTGTCAGGTCAAATCTACATTGACGGATCTGAAACGTGTGATGTCATATACTGTAGATGTTATGGACTAGTTCAACCTGTTATATGTTATACATTTGCATACTATGTTATATTATGCTCTACTACAAGACATATGTAGGATAAAATCAACATTCATTTGCAATTAGCACTTTGTACAGGCATCGTTATCAGTTATCAAAAACAAGTAGAGTTGTTATACTGATGATCAGATAGTGAGCCGCCGCCTGATAAAACAGAACCAGGGATTAAATGTTTAATGATATAGGGAAGTATTGGGTATTTAGGATGTATGGCTGTAAGAGAGCTGTTGAACATGGAGGAGGTCGTACAGGTTAGGCTGATTAGGGACAAGGCTATGAAGCCGGAAATAGGGAAGACTTTAGTGTGGGAGATCTGTCTCATGTCTCAGAAAGACTCATGTACCTGAAGAAGGAGAGGATAGGAGAGATGTGCACAGGTTTGAGGGAGAAAGGAGGAGATGATATCAGATGGCATGAAAAATGTGATAATGTGTTTTCTTTTGAATAACTCCAAACAATTACAGCTTCTATCCCGTACTTATTTACAGGACTTACTGGGACATCCTCAAACTGTCATGATCTGCCCGGCAAAGTAATTGTGAAATTATGACATATTACATATCCATTGATTGTGTCCTATTAGGTTTATGAATACAGAGACTATGAAGCATTTCTGTGCTATTCTAGCCAAAAAGTGTATGGCTACAGCAAAATTAGCACTGTTTTGAAAATTTTCTGCAGAATCTTTCAGAACATTTAGGTTATTAACGCAGCATTTAGCTACAGTGCTGCGCATAGATGGAAGCATAAACATCTGGGACCCTTTATCATGTTGCATTCACCTCAATTCACCTGCTTTTCAGTGTCTTGTTAGTGTGTGTCTGCATCCAAATATGCCCCCAGCTTTAATCATTCTGATCCTCCCACACATACACACAGTAATTACTTTTTGTATTCAATCTTTTAACAAGATTGTGGATTAGCCTCTTAGCTGTAGTTAGTTTTTTTTGTCTTCTCATTAATGAGATTCTTCTCACTTATGAGAATGCAGTAAGAGCTGCCTAAAATATCGCGAAGAAGGGCCGACACAGCCCGGTTGCCCTTGACTCAACCCTCCTTGGAAAACCGTGACCCAGGCAACTGAGAATCTTCACAGACATTTTTAAAACTTCACAGTTTGAAATGCAATTCTGTATACATGTTTTCAGAATTTTGTCTTTTCAAGGCCTTTGCCTTGAGGCACCATTACCATCAAGTCTTGCTAAAAACATGTTTACATTACATGGAGTTAGGACATCCTCTTCCCCTCCTGCTCTTCAATGAATATCATCAGTTTTCAAAGAGGCCAGTATAAAAACTGACTGAATTTATTTTGAAGTTACAATGCGAGTAAAATGTGGTCCTGTCTAAACATTGACAGTTGTGTTATAGCCACATACATTCATTCAAGTACTGATGTGAAAAAACATAATAATCACACAGACTGCTGGGCATTTTTCATCTCTGTTCCATCTGTTTCATGCTTCCAAAACACTGAGACTGAAAAAATGCATTTTACCGGGAGACACTGAGGAACAATTCCAGCCCATGACTGGTTTCGAGCCACCTTATTAGAGGAATGAGTCTGAACTAGGGCCTCTTGAAGTTTGACTTGATTTCCCCAGTGACCAGCAGACCAAACCATTTTTATTGCTGTGACAAAAAAGGTGCTGGACAAGTTCTGCAAAAGGCATGACCCTCAAATGGCAAAGAGGAAAAGTTTGAACAGCAAGCTTCAACACTGGTGCTGCTCCTGACATGAGCTAATGCCTCGACTCGTATCATTTAATACTAATTCTAATTCCACTACTTCTATAAAAACAATACTATTTTCAGAGTAGTAATTCAATCAGTGTGCATCTGCAGCTATTTTGGTGCTCACAGAATTTGCTTATGGCTGTCTCCAGCAGACTGGGCACAGTGAGACAGCCTGCAGTCTACCATAACTGAGCTGTGTTGTAATCCTTTAACATATATGCTGTCTGAATGACAGTCTGTTTCAGTCAGCTGAGCAACGCGCTAGTCTTTAACAGTCTCCACGCGCAGCTCAAACCTGATTTATTTTCCTCACAGTTCTACAATTCTGAGTGCCTCAAAAAAAAAAAAAAAAAAAAAAAAAAAACTGACTTGTACATTCAGAGATAACAAATTGCTCTCTAGCGGGAATATGGGCCAGTGCAGAAATCTATGCAGAAATAGCAAATTTTTTTTCCATCTACAAGCAAACAAACTGCTCTCTAGAACTGTCTTAGACCCTTCAACTGATTTAATGTGACACATTGCCTTTGTACAGCTGTTGTCCCAGTCCTGTAGGTAGTGTGCCTGAGGCAGATAGTAAAAGGGTGTGGAGGTCAGGGTGGTTGACGGACATGTAACACGTCGGGCTTTAATGCAGGGGACTGGAGTTTGCACAACAATCTTTCCCTAACCCTAAACATTATTTATTTGCCATAACCACCATTTTTTCTTAACCTGCATTATACAGTTGTTGCCGTGTGCAGAGAGTGACGAGAGCAAGACTTTGAAAAATGCTCATATTATATTTTCCAGTTCATTTTCTATACTGTTTGAGTTTTCACATGAGATTTAGCAACACAAACACGTTTTCGTCCGACTCATTAAAAGAAATTGTAAATGGTACATGTGGCTCTTGTTGCCATGTATGGGTTCAACATTGAATGTTTTGAAATGATGTGTTTATAATTACAGTGCGCCTCTATTAGTTTAGAAAGCTATAAAGGCAAAATATCATCTGACGCAGTATGTGATTTGTTAAGTCATGGAGTAAATTAGCTCTCTGTTTGCCAGCATGAACAAGTCCCTCTGGAGTTATGTCCCCTCATTTAAACTCCCACTGAAGTCCAAGTGCTGTAGACACTCTCAGGGCTCACGCAGCACTCAGTTAAATATGCAATATGGCACACTAGTGTCCAAATCAGCCAGTTTAACATTTTCACTCATTACATTCTCCCAGCTCATCCTGATCTCCAGAGCTCGTCCAGATCGTTCGGCGTAGCCTGGTGCATTTTTCAGAGCAGAACTGTTCGCACACGGTTTTCATCTGTTAACCTAATAGTATTCTAATATGAAGAGTTACTGTATTTATTTTCTCGTTCATTAAAGAAACTCAACTCAAAATGCTCTCAGTTGCCTCTTCCCACTGTCACAGCTTTGTGTTATTGCCAGAGGGCAAAATAAAAAAAAAAGCGCATTGCACACATATTGTTGTATTGTTAAGTCAGCCACCATTTGAACCGTGTACAACATATTGCATAACAAAATGTGGAGTTTTACACCAGACACTAGAGTTCAAGCTTCATGTGGAGAGATGTAATTATATGAAAAATGTTTTGCTGCTGCTCTTCTGCTCAGAATATAGTATATGTAACCACTTTGTATAGATGCTGTGCATGCAGATAATATTATATTTCACTAGTTATTCTTCCAGCGTTTGAACAAATGGAATGGACCGGCCATCTGCGAGGACAAAAAGTGTTAACAGCTATATCACGGGAGCTTCTGCTGTGTATGTGGCAATTATGAACCAGGTGCAAAATGGTTTTAGCTTGGTTGATGGGCAGTGAGACATTACAAGAAAGTTACACAATGCAGGACTGGGTGCAAAACAAAATGTTGCAGGACCTCATGCATAATGCAAATGCCATATTTATATAAGCAAAACAGCAGAATGTTACAGAGATACAGCTGTGTATGTGTCCTAACTTGCATGACAAGCAACAGTTAAGTACAGGTTCAGCTAGAAAATGATCTCGTTTGAGCAGTCCATCAGGCACTGGCAGTGTAGTGATCTGTAGAGCTGTTTTTCTTGACCTCAAGTCAAGAGCACTTGTGTCTTAAAAACATGCATTTGCATTGCAGAAAGAGGTGGTGCCCTGCTATATACATATTAATAGCGGTGTCATCTAGGGCTCAGTGTAGAGTGGCAAGTAGACAAACAAGGCTGCCCATAAGAACACAAAATAGAACCTGTTAGAGAGAGAATACGAGTCTTCTAATGGTTGTAAAGACTGGATTCTTTTTCTTTGTGTGTACTGTATGTGTGGTCATCTGCAGTGTGTTTTCATCTCTATATTTACATTACTCTATAGTCATGACTGTTATTAAGCCTAGCATCTATGCTGTGCCCTGCACTATGATCAGAGTCGTCCACTACTGAATCCCTTTCACTTGATCCGGGGCGGTTAGATACAAAGAGATGCCTGTGTTCTGGGCGCTCTCCCTCCCTCTCAGAGGTACACAGTAACGGGACAGCCTGTGAAGGTGACACTGTACCGGCACCTTGGACAGAGCGAAGCACAGCCTGCCTGGAATTGATATTCCTCAAAATCCCCAGCCAATTTCTGAAGTGGAGCCTTGATGGTGACCGCAGAAAATGTACAAGGCACAGCTCAGGGAGATGACAAGTATTTCAGTCCTGCAACATACATACAACACGATGGGCTTTACGTGCAACATTATTTCTGATTCTTGATTTCTGTGTATTGTTGTACAAGGGGATGAGTGTCTTGGATCTGTATATCCCAAAGCATTGGAGCTGTCACCGCAACGGTTGCTTTAAAAAGAACTTTTAGTTGAAATTTGAGTTAACTTGGCCTCCAAAGCGCTCCTCAAGCTCTTTCTCACTTGTTATTTCAGCATGCATGTGGAGAGTTGTGGGAGTTGGTATTGACTCTCTTTTGCTTTTGCTTCATAAAAACTTCTTCACCTTATCAACTCAGTAATTGGAGATGGTGCATTTTTGGCACCTTCAGTATTTCTAGAGCAGTACGACTTACTCAGAAGAGAGAAAAGGTCAGCTTCTGTGCAGGTTGGTAGGTAACATCTGTTCAATGATATGTAAGGAGGGAGATCACACCAGCGCAGTCAGTTTTGCCTCTCGAAAGAATGAAAGAGCTCTCCAGTTGGACAGGCTTAATGAGAAAACGTGATTGAAACCAACTGAGACGAGGGATGTTATTGATTTGTTGGAGAGATACAGAAATGTAATGTCAGGTGTCTGAGAAAAATTGTAAGACTTTTCTTCTGTCTGCTGAAACTCCAGTGCGAAAGGAAAAAAATGAACTAACTGCAAGTTGAACTAAATTAGACCATGTTATGGAAACGAGTATCTTCCCTATTTGCTTCCTTGTGATGTATCCATCAGTCAGCCAATAACCGTACCAGTTAATTATGATAAAGAAACACAAAAGCACTGAACAAGAGTTTAACAAGAGATGATTGAGGCATTTGACAGAGGAAGGTATATTTACATTGCTACATTGGTCCATTTGCAGAAATATCAGCACAAGATCAAAGACCTTGTCTTGAAGGCTACTGAAAGCTGAACTGAGGTTTAACTTGGATGGAACAATTTGAGACAGAGAGAAAATGTGCCTCTTTTTTTTTTTACTTTTAGCTTAAAGCATCTTTAAAATATCTTTTGTAAACAGAATATTTTTGAGTCAAATGTAGCTTTGCAGCTATTATGGAGCATGATTGCCTGACCAGCCTGTGGTGTTATAAAAAGCCTTTCCTACAGGCCAGTCTCTTATACTATAGGCAGCAGAAAAACAACTTTGACGGATCACTTAACATATTCAGCACATTAAAATGTAAAAAAGCATGCGCAAGTCTAAGGTCACTTGGGAAAATGGCTTTAAAAGCTATTTGACAGGAAAAACAAAAAAGTAGCCAAAGTCAAAACAGTACACATTACATTTCCTTTGCGGATCTGGATGCACAGGAAAATTTATTACACGGTTCTTTCCAAACATGACTGGATAAATGCATACATTTTAAATAAATTGCGGGTTCTATGAATGTTATCTGTAAAAGTATACCATTCATACACAGAAGACAGCTTCACCCACGACTGATGACAACAACCAACCAGCCAACATAACAAAACAGCCAACAAGCTGATGTAGAAGTGTTAAAGCAGAAGATGGAAGTGGACAAATCCAGGAGCTGGTTTAATTGAGAAAGAGATTCATAGCAATAATATTCTTTCAGATAATATACTGTGGTATTCCTTCTTATGCCTTTGTGACAGTCATACTTTATTAATCTGAATGACGGTCTGTGTGATCTGAAAGTATGGGTGTAAGAGAGGTGGGCCGAGATTGTTCTCCATTTCTTTGTTTGTTTATGTTGTGATCAGCATCGCACGCTGAATCACCAGCTAGCCATCAGCTTAATTCGCAACTATAGATGTCAGCAGTGCAATTTGTTTGAACTCTGCGTGCAAGCCCGTTGGGAAAAGCATTTTCGGTTTTCCACAACAGAATACAAATGGACCTTCTTTGCACATTGCCATGTTTGCATAAATGGTATTAAAGCCCAGTTCATTTTAGTCATTCTCTTATTAGAAGAGTCTGTATAGTATAAGCTACAATATTTCATGATGATAATTCAAACAAGCGGCTGAAACGCCAAGTACCTGATTTCGTGTGCAACCTCCCTTTTAGATGCTTCACATGTTTCCTCCCCCATCTCAGCTTCTATTATCACACTTACTTCAAATGAAAAAATGAATGAATTTTTTCCCTTCTAAATGTCCTGGTCTGTGATGTCATTGTCGTTTGTTCAACTTGCTTTTGCTTTGTGTGTTTTTGAGAAGGAGAAGCTGCAGTGAAAGGTTTGATTGAAAATTGATTTTCAGTCGAAGGGGAAATGTCGAAGGGTCCACAGTTACCGTGTAGATCCTGACATAGACGTCTTAGTGTATCATGCCAATAGTCTCTTTCTGTGAATGGTACAATCCCAGCATTGTTTCATAAAAAGTATTCACCCCCTTGGATGTTTTCTGCTTTTATTGCTTTTATAAATGGAATCATGGTCAATACAATTTGGCTTTTTTGACAAGAATTTACAAAAAAAAAAAAAAAGCTCTTTAATGTCAAAGGGAAAACAGATTTCTACAAAGTAAAGTCAATTAATTAAAAATATATAATGTAAAATAAGTGATTGCATATATATTGACCCCCTTCAAATCAGTATTTAGTAGATGCACCTTTGGCCACAATCACAGCATTGAGTCTGTGTGGATAGGTCTCAATCAGGCTTGCACATCTGGACTCTGCAATTTAACTTCATTCTTCTTTCCAAAACTGCTCAAGCTCTGTCAGGTTGCATGGGGATCGGGCGTGAACAGCCCTTTTCTAGTCCAGCCACAAATTCTTTATTGGATTGAGGTCTGAGCTTTGACTTGGCCACTCCAGAACATTCACATTGTTGTCTTTAAACCATTTCTGTGTAGCTTTCACTGTATGCTTCGGGTCACTGTCTTGCTGAAAAATGAATCTTCTAGTTTTCTTGCAGACTGAATAAGATTTTCCTCCAGGATTTCCCTTTATTTTTGCTACATTCATTTTAGCCTCTACCTTTACAAGCCTTTCGTAGACTGCTGCTGAGAAGCATCCCCACAGCATGATGCTGCCACCCCCATGCTTCACGGTGTGTTTGTGTTGATGTGCAGTGTTTGGTATCTGCATAACATAGCTTTTAGTCTGATGGCCAAAAAGCTCCCTCCCTCACTAGTCTCCTTCTTGCATGGTCACTCAGTTTGTGAAGACGGCCTGCTCTAGGCAGATTTACACATGTGCCATATTCCTTCCATTTCTTAATGATGGATTTAACTGAACTCCAGGGGATGTTCAGTGACTTGGACATTTTTTTTCATTGTATCCATCCCCTTACACTTTTCTCTAACCTTTTCTTGGAGTTGCTTGGAGTGTCCTTTTCTTCATGGGGTAATTGTAGCCAGGAATACTGGTTATATAGTTACTGGACCATCTCGACACAGGTGTCTTTATAGTACAATCACTTGAGACACATTCACTGCACTCAGGGGATCTCCATTTCACTAATTGTGAGACTACTAGCACCAATTGGCTGGACCTCTGTTGAATTAGGTCAATCACTTTAAAGGGGGTGAATATTTATGCAATCACTTATTTTACACTATATAATTGATATTACTTTGTAGAGAGTTTTTTTTTTTCGCAAATTCTTGTAAAAAAAGCCAAATTATATTGACCATGATTCCATTTATAAAAGCAATAAAAGGAGAAATACTTATTATAGGCACTGTATATGCCTAATATCAATATTGATGTGTGTGTCTAAGTCCATATGTTTGCTCGTATTGTGTTTGTGTCTGCAGTGTTCAGTATCCATATGGGCCTTCTTCAAATGAAAACTGTTCATTAAGCTGTTATATACTGTATATTTGGGATAAATAACAACAGTAGCCATAGCATGTGATATAAAATACTTTCTAGCAGGTGTAACAGAGGGAGAGCATGTTTGCCCACCTCGCCTATAATGAGCATTCACCTGCTTCAAAACATAGGTTAGATTGACTACATTGAAAATACAGATCCCATAGTACAACCTCAAATTCACGCCTGTGATTTCCAATTAAGGCGAGCTACATGGTTATAAAGCAACCTGTGAACGCCACAGCTGGGTCGAGCCTAATGCAACATGGCTCCACGTGGAAAAAAATTGCCTGAACAAGTAAGAAACCAAATTGTTGTTATAAAGATGGGAGAGGGTACAAGAGCACCAGTAGGCTGCTGAACATAAGCCAAAACAAGACAGAAGGTACAGAAGGGCGTCTCGAGAAGCAGGAGAGGAATTTTCCAACACAACAATGAAAAGTTTGTGAAGAAAAACTATCATCCGGCCAAGTGAATTCAATAGAACACCTTTGAGTATTGGAGTATTTTAAAGGAGGAGGAAGAACAACAACACAACCCCTCCAGCAAAGAGAGTCATCTGTGAAGAACAGCAGATATCTCTCTGCAGATTTGTTCAAGATTTATCCATGCCGATCAAATCTGTAATCAAAAATAAAGGCAGACATTAAAATATAAAAAAAATTAAATGTAATAAAAGAATGGAATCTCACTAATGAAGGGTAAAAACAAATAAAACTGTATTAAACGGACAGGATTTGTAATTACTTAACATTTTAGTGATATTGACCAGGAGTGTACTCGATTTTGTTGTGTACTTTATAATGTATGACTTTTTATTTTGAACAGCATAGTGCTGTGCTATATAATACATTATATTAGCACAGTCCACCAGTTCGTTTGAGGTTAAAGTCTGGGACAAAAGGAACGAGACGTACATATACAGTGGTCCTACTTGTTTCATGCCATCATTTCTTGTGAGTGTCCTCTCACTAATGATGTCTGACAGGGACAGGTTGAAAGATAAAGGTTAATCACTTTGTGTGTAAGTGCTCAAGGACCCAAATCCTTTCTGCGGAGGCGTCCTTTGTATTCTGAAGGAGTACCTGCAGCTCCTCGTTTCCCTCTGTAATTGCTTTGAAGAAGGGCAATGTTTCAGGACAAAGTATAGATAAAGGATATTTTTGTTGTGTTTGTAATGGCTTCAGCATTAAAGCCTTTTCTCTCAAGTATTCCAACTAATTTCTTTCTTACTCATTCAGTAATTTCCCTAAAAAGGACAAGTAAAAAATTAATTTTGTTCATCCATTAATAATTAAGCTATACAATGTTACAAATACTGACAGTTGCTTAGTATAAGTTAACATCCGAAAGTGGTGTTTTCAACATCTCATCCAAAATTCGAATAAAACAGGATTCTGTGTGTTTCAAAATAAAAGTTAGTAAATGGAAAAGAAGTAGGCAAAAATCTCCCAATGCAAACATCACATACATCCCTCTCCATTAAGTTAGTTGTGTGCAGAGACGATCTCAGGTATCAGTGAGTAGTCTAAATTAAATTATTGGTTCTTTAACAGAAGATTTTTGTTGTTGGGCGACATTTTTGGTGCAAGTCCTCTCGCTGCCATCCATCATATACGTCGCACAGAGCTCCAGACAAATGTGTTTTTACTGCTCACATTTTGTGCTGTGTGATACACCCAATAATCCCTCTGCTTGATTTATTGCCATTATATTAAGTCTGTCGTGAGACTCTTAGTTTTATTTGAACTGGAAACAACGCTGAACTAGAATGGCACTCAGTAGAGCGCTTACCTCCGCCAAGACTAAACAATCCTACACATGTCTTTTGTTCTGAAGTTTAGTTCTATTTGTGTTTTGTCTTCAATACACATGACAGCTGTATGGTTTTATTATCTGTTGTGGGAGATGATCATGTCAGAAATATACAATTCATACAGCTCCACAGCCATATGAACTGTCTCATTGCTGTGTCACAACCACTATTGTTATTGAGTAATTTTCTAAGTTTCATCCAGAATGAAATACTGATGGAAGCATTCCCGAAATGTTGCTGGTGCCATATGCACTGATGCTAACTATTAATAATAAGTACAACTCTGTGTGGAATCAGCATTTCCTTCCCCCAGATCCAGATAATTATCTGGATCTGCACCAAACTGTACAAACTCATAGATCTCAACACAATAAATATGCCTGATTTTTTACGTCAAAATCCATACATTATGTCCTGAGAAATTGACAAAAAATGTTGAAAAATGTCGTTGAGGAAAGTATATTAAAAAAAACTCTTTAATCAGATCCACACCAAAATTAAATGGCTTCTTCCCAGGCCCATCCTTCATCAAGTTTGCAAATTGGTTCAGTACTTTCTGCATAATCCTTTGACAAACAAACAAACCAACGAACAGAAATAGTGGAAACATAACCTCCTTGGTGGAGGTAAATATAGAAACAAGCCTCCATCTTGTACTTTTTCTTACATCTTCACATAGAGTCAAATTAAAGCACCACTTCCGCCGTGCTTAGAAGGTGCGTTTGAGGTTTGTCTGAACTTTATTTCTAGAATTTAGAGGTGAACAAGGCATCACAGCTCAATTTGCGACTGGCCTGTGTCTCACAGCCTCATTGTAGGAGGTGTAATACCACTGTGCCACCTGCCAGCCTCAAGACTCCCAACCACACTGCAGCTGATATGAAATACCCGAGACTGTGGCCCCAGTGGCCTTGTAGAAACCTTGTTAGACTTTCACATGGTGCCTCGACTTAAGCCTGTCTTTATTGGTTTTGTTTGTTCCTGTTCCTGTTATTTTTATTATTAATTATAGTTTTTCCCCGTCTTTCTGAGATTTAGATTGTAAAGTCCCTTGAGACAAACTTGTGATTTTTAGCGTATTTAAATGAATTTAACTCAATGTGACTTTCTGCAACATGCTGTTATTTGAACAAGCAAATGGAGGTAAACAAAGCTTAACTGTAGATCCGTGTACAGTGCAGTACAGTGTGTGTTTCTAAGATTTAAGGTTCTAGGGGCATATTATTGCACAAGTTTGTTTTTGTCTGCTTTTGTCGTAATTGCGGTTGGGCCTTGTAGAAACATGAATAAACATTCACCTAAAACAAACCATGAGCTGCTCTTCTCTCCAGTATTCCAACTTTTTGTTGTTGTTGTTGTTGTTGTTGTTGTTGTTGTTGTTTTTTGGCTGCTTTTCTTTGTTTGGTTTTTGGTTCTTGTTTTGCGGTCCGGACATAGTTTGGAATAAAACATTATGTGAGCTGAAAGGGAGATATAGCGAAAGCATCCATTTACACCTCAGGGAACTGACTTAAAACAAACCTGCCAGCCATCAGTCTGATTTTGATGTTGAAAAGTGCCATAAAAGATTGTTTTAAGTCTCCATTTTGCACAGTTCAGCATACACAGAGGAGCCTGTAGCTATATTTCCTATTTTTCACACTATATATGGTAATCGGCTCACAGGATAACACTGTATGGGTTTAGATTTAGCAAGATGGGTTTTTTGTTTGTTTGTTTTTGAAGATTTTCTGCTCTTCGATCTGTCTCATGACTGAATTACATTAAAACTGCCAAGACATAATTACAGACAGTAACTATGATGAATCTAGTTGTGTAATTACTCTGCAGTTCTTTTCCATTCACCCTTGACTGTCAGCACAAGTTATCATCTGCATAATGAGACACTGTTTTGGACAATGTATAGCTGCGCTTTAGAGAGTTGTGGAAGCTTGTTTGTATAATCATAACTAACTGAAGAAACCTTTCATCACTTTATGTCTGTCCTGCCTTAAATAACAGGAGAAATTTACATTTCTAACAGGTTAGAGATTTGGCTTGTGATTTCGTTGAGGTCAAATTATAAAATGCATTTCTGTGCAGTCGTACGCCTGGGATAATAATAGAAGTCAGTGAAATTTGAAGTCACGTCTCTCTGCTGTGAGATTCATTTATAAAGATGTTGGCTTTGACAGCTCCATCTGCCTTTCAGTGATTGTTTTTGGCTTGTTTAATAAAGCTTCTAACACAGTAAACCTCCCTATTGGCAGAGAATAGATTCAATAGTAATGGAACTAAAGCAAGTCTAACAACATGTATAACAATCTGTTATTTTGGCAGACTCCATCAGAGCATTTCTATTATTGAGAGCTAGATAAGAAAGAAAATCCTCCTACCAGCACACCTAAAGCTTACCAACTTTACCGTAACATGTTAAATCCAATCCAGGGTGTAAAAGTCCCAACTTGTCGTTATGTTGGGGTTATTGGTTCTTTGCAGGCAACCAGCTTAGACTCCAGGAAGTCACTTAACCTGGACAAGACATAGTCACACACACACAGCACCCCATAAAACCAATGTTTTTACACATCTATCTCTCAGCAAGAAAGTGGGTGAGTGTTTTTCCGTCTCCCGCTTCATTTTAGCAGCACTCTGCTGGAGGGGGAAAATGCCCCAAAAATGAGTTGGGGGTCCACCGATTCGGGAGTACCGCAACAGATCTTGGACAAGTTTAAGGCCTCCTTCCCCTGCAGGTGGAGGAGATGAACTTTATATTTGTAGTAGCAGCACCAGCTGTGGGTGATAGACAGTCGACGGGGCAATATTCTTTTACTGAGCACTTTGGACGGGGAGGTCCATCTAGACCAACAGGGAAGCCATGTTCCTTTTGGCAGTGACGATCAAACACCAGCAGGCCCTGAGGGAGAGGGTGCCCAGGGGCATCATGGCTTCATTTTGAGGCTGTTGGCCCTTCCTGTATAAACCATCCTGCCATGTGGAAATGCACTGCTGTTCTCCAGTAGAGGATTGTTCACAGAGCTGTTGCTACAATCACGGATAATATGTACCTTGATCCAGCTGTGTGTGTGTGTGTGTGTGTGTGTGTGTGTGTGTGTGTGTGTGTGTGTGTGTGTGTATGTGTGTGTGTCTTTTTTTGGTTTTTGTCTGTGCCAGTTGATGTATAGAGAAACAAGGCTAAGAACAGGCTCAGGCTGAGGGTCAGTTGTCAGTTACTTTTAAATAGTATATAATCCGAACTGTTGGTACTTGATTTAGTAAAATAACATTAGTCTCTGAACAAAGGGATGGTCAGTGGGGAACAAGCTCCACATTGATTTTCCTAAACTTTGATTTTGATGAAGTCAGTAGTCCACATACTGTAACACAACTAAGGGTAACCTATTGCCAGTGGAGAATAAACTGATGTATGTTTTGAATGTTTACCACGACCTCTGACCTCTTGCATCAGTATATAACATCACGCTATACTTGTTAGAATAATTTAAACAAATATCCGATGGTGATGTTTTTGTAGTTGGGATGATCATCTATAGACATGATAACATTAATGCAACAGGGAATTTAACAGTGGCTGAGCTTGAGAAGAGCAGATTGACAGGTAGTTGATGAGAAGAACACGGAAGAAGAATGAATAAGAGCATAAAAAGAATTCAGTGAAAAAGAAGTAAGCATGCTAATTGAATTCGATCTACCAACTCCTAATTGACAATTCTTGTTATAAAAAAAAACTTCTATTCCATGAAGGTTTGTAAAAGGTTTGTACCCACTTATATTCAGTATTAGTGAGTATCCATCATGTTCCTACTGCTGCGAAGCTACAATACAACATGAAATCCACAAAGTCCCAAAGTAAATTAGAAACATAATTGGCCGTAAATAGACAGTACGTGACGGCAGATTGCCTGGTCATTGTGACTGACCCTGACTTGAGCAAGATCCAGACTCAGTGAGTGCAGCCTGAATGGAAGACAATCTGCCAAACAATCTGTCCTTTAGGACTCAAGGAGAGTTGGAAACAGAGCTGTACTTTCCTTTTACACTAAAGACAATCCAAATAAACTTCAGCAGTAATTATAAGTGGTATAGAAACCGCCTGTTTTCTCTGTTCTGAGGAACATTGGTTGTTGCTTCTGTGATTACATATCCAGCTGCTAGTTTGAGTGCCTTGGTCTGAGTGAGGCAGATTCTCTAAATTCACTGTAAAATTTAGGGAATTATTTTCTAATACTTTTGTGGTGTTATACTGATTACATTTTTATTTTGGACTGATAGTGGGAAATTTTTCGTGTATGTCCTAAATTACTTTGCATAGTCACCGATTTTGAAGCCAGCATTTCATATTCATCAGTTGAATACATCCTACCATATGCCAGGTCAGAGTCACAGTGTCTCTAGAGGATCTTAAATTCTCTGCGCTCAGTGGAAGTATATTTTAACTGTCCCTGTGGGCAAGCTCAGATGTGCAGCCAAACTGCCAAATGAAAACAAATAGCAGTGTGTGTTTTTTCAAGTACAAAGGATGTTTCAGTCCATCCAGGCTGTTTAAAAGGAATCGAAAATACTTTAAAGTGGCAACAGACAAGTTTTTTGCTTTGACTCATCACTATGACGTAAATGTTGATTGCGCAAGGTAATGGCTAAAGAGAAATGACCATACACATTTATCCCTAAAAGCCTTGCTTTCACCATGCAATTCTGCCTGCCGCCGGGTACGAAAACTACCAGGAAAATGAAGGTTTGTACAAAGGAAGTGCATTTCCTACTGTGCAACCACAACAGGAAGCGGATAGAGCTTTTCTTTTCCCAGGTATCTATCACTAGCTCTTCCCAGTTAAGGGTAAATGGCAGATGGTGGAACAACTGAAGTGTAGAAACTCTACCTGGCAAAAGAAAAAGAGCTCAGTTTTCGGATGAGGCACTGAAGGCGAAGAGAGAAAGTGAAAGAAGCCGAGGTACAACAAAAGTGAACCTCAGACAGGATATTCACCCAATGGAGAGAGCTCCAGGACGTGAGAGGGATCAAAACCGACATTCAGCTGGCAGATTTTCCATGTGGGTGTTTTACTCTTGCACTGAGATTTGGTTTTGTAATTGGGACAGTAGCCAGGTTGATAGTGGTAGCCCTGTTGCTAACACATATAAAATGATGACAATCACTTTACCTCTTCAGTGAACATGCTTCTTTCTTCTCTCTTATTCCCAAAGTGGTGTTGATCGTTTCATGTCCTGTGTTGATGGTAATTGCTAGGCTCTGTTGAAGATGGCGAGCGATTCGGTCTTTCTGACATTGAGCGGGGGTGGGTGTGGTGGTGGTGGTGGGGGGGGCATGCTTATTTAGAAACATGCTTACATCTCATATGGTTAAGATTCTGGGTTTTGATTTTTCTGCACAGTGGTGTGCCTGTTATTTTCTTTTTAATCCACACAAAGCAGCAGCATTGTCTTTCATTTCTGACATAAAACCATGTTTTTCTGAACCTGAAGTATTGGCATTTGATGAATGGCAGACTGTTTTTGTGTTCTACATGTTATTCCTCTTGGCAGTAGTTCTGTGGCTATAAAACTTTCTTTGCCCTGCTGTGATGCTTATAGATTTATTTCTATGAAGTCAGACACACGTCACATCCAGATTTATGAACTTTTTACGTGTAGAAATCTGGAAGATTTGTTTATTCGGAAGAAGGCGTGCACAGGGGAAACAGCTGTCCTCACTTTGCCCAAAGGTTTAACAAGGTTAAGAGTGTACAGCTTCAGTAGAGGCTCCATTAGGCTGTACTTACACACAGCTGTGCCTTGAGATAAATGCTAACACATCTTTATCAGCTTCAGGATGTCCATAAGCTATCGTTGATATTAACATGAATATTCAAAATTAATGAGAAAGTCTTTAGTTTTGTTTGACACAAGGAAAAGTGAAGGGATCACCAAAGATATAACAATTCATTCTGACAGGGGACGGGCTAAGTTTCATGGCAAGTCATCCAATAGGTGTGAAAACATTTCACTAAAAACCATAAATGTGAACCTTGTTGTGATGCTAGTGGAGAGTCTGGGCACCAAAATTTCATTGTCATAAATTCATAGTTGTTGAGACGTTTCAGTTTGAACTACAAACGAGAAACGCCATAAAACTTGTGAATTAGTTTGCTATAGAGGTGCTGGTAGGCTGACAGAGCCAAGATAGCTGTTTCACCCTGTTTTCATTCTTAGTGCTATGCTAAGCGAAGCTAACCAGCCACTGGCTGTAATCTTATTTTGAACAGGCAGATTGCACTCAATTATTGAACTGATTGGGTAAACAGATTTGTAGATGTTATTGTGTTCTTAAAATCATTAAATCCACTAAAATGTAATTGATAATATTGATAATTTATACTAGGTGCTTGTTGTGGATATACTAATTGAAGCTTTATCTGAATGACCATTCCTTTATACTACTCTCTCACTCGCTTTTGCCTCTTGGCAGTGGGTCAATGCATTCAGTCATTCTAAAGGGCATCTAGAGGTCGTATCCTTGGAGACCTTTCACACAGTTTAATGTGTATTGCATTTGGAAACAGCTGTTGGCTCAGCACATTAAAATGTTTTTGTTGCTGTGTATTTCAATGTCCTTGGTGCTAGAAATGTGGTATTATGGTAATTTACTCTCTATTTGCACGCCACTTAGCAGACTGAGGCTTCCAGCCAAAATGGCTTAGTGGACGCATATATTATTACTGTGTATGCACTTTTGACGTAAAGCATAATAACCACAATTCCTTACAGCTGAAAGCGCCAAATATCAGCAGCAGAAGGTTTATACATCAACTAGACTGAAAATATAAATAAAGCACACAAGAATTGCGGAGATCTATTCATGGGTTCTGTCACTTTCAATTTGAGTCGAAGGCTTTGTACACATTTGTGCCTTGATATTTCAGGTGAAAGAAAATAGAATAGAACACATGGATTTGGTGCAACATTTACCATGTCTTCCTCCACTTTTCTTTTCATTCATCATATTCGGCTACTGTGCCTTGAACAACACTTCATGTGGTGCAAGCTTTTCTTTGATGATGTGGGCATAAATCACTTTGTCGCTACATCACAGAGAATGAAGATAGTATTGATTTTACTGTATATTGTGTAGCTTGCGGTTTCTTTTCATGATGGAAGAGACATATTGTATTTCACCAGTACCAACAGTAGAAATTCCAAATCATATCTGTTTTATGACGGTGAATACGTCATTTATCACAATGTCCTTGTGAATTAGTTTGAATGTTAAAGGTGTAAGCCTTTCTTATAGAAAAGACATCTAATACTCAAGAACTCCTGAGTAGCTTTATTAATAAGGTGTGTGCCTTGAACAAGTGCATGTGGAAAGTTCTGCCTGGCAGTTCAACTGCATTTATAAACATTGGTTTTGTGGCCAATTGTTTTTTTTGTTTGTTTTTTTTTAAACAAGTCTTTCATTGCACTGCAAACTAACTTCCACCTGTGCACTCGTGCTGATATGTAGGCTTTGTAATAGTCTTTTTCACTTCACGTGGCACTGACATGCTGTGTCAGAGCAGGCTGAACTTTTTTTGGACATTGTTTCTCTAGAGACATTTGTCCTCTGTTAGCTTTCTACATCCTGCACCTGTAATAGGAGCCCTGGAGCTGCATGTTTCCCATTATCCCTCCTCATGCCCTGCTTACAGTCATGCTGTGTCACTGCTCTCTGCGTCATGCTTACGCAAACACATGCCCTGGTTGCATGATGAGACAGTTCAAAGGCACATAACATACATTCAGCTAACAAAGTCTGAATTTTGAGAACGATAGCAAGGAAAGCTGGATACTTAGCATCAGGGTCCCATTTTTTATTCTTCATTTGATGATCAATTGAGACAAAAGGTTTGAGTCTGTGACACAGTGACTCGTGGTGGCCAGCAGTAATTGTGTTTGCCTCACAGTTTCAACTTGTATCATAAATTATCCAGAGTGCTGTGCTGATGAAAAGGGGCTAGAGGCTAGAAGAATCAGATTTTTACAACTGGGACTATCACAGGAAATAGGCTTTTCCTTCAGTTCTGTGTGTTGACTCTGGATCCCAACATACTGAATTTGAATGCATATTTCATGACACTGCTTTGGGAGTGAGGGAGAGGGGAGGGCGGTGAATCGAAGAGAACCTGTGCTTTTTGAGGGACACACACAGACAGACACAGTAGAGCATTATCGCCAAAGAAACTTGTGGCTTGCATTTTTACATGCTGTGTCCGTGTGTGGGTGCGTATGGTAATAATAATGAAAAAAAAAAACGCTTGTGTGTGGCCTGTGCAGAGCGTGGCTGTACAGTGTGACATTGAGTTCTGTATTCACAAGAAAATTTCTTTATTCAGTTGCTGAGCACAGGTGCAGCACATCACAAGTGTAACTGTGGTCAACAACATGTGTCAGGGTAAAGTGCCTTATAAGAAGGTTTGGTGATCCTCCTCACTTCGCCACAGGGCAGAAGGAGCGGAGGGGGATAATAGGATGCAGGCAGAGGTGTCTTTGGGGTTGACGGGGGAGCTGCAGCCTGTCAGATAATGAGACGAAAATGCCAGATCCCCCTGCATAATGAATCATCATTAATGCTGATGTTACCACAGAAGGGAAAGGCGGTGGTGACAGAGGAGTTATGTTCAGCTATTTACATTAACTGTGACCGTACATTCGAAGCAACAAAAGGAAAATCTTTGCAATGGTGTGCAGAGATGAGCAAACTCTCTATAATGGAAGCTTAATTACTTCCTGTCACATGTGCAGGTCCCACAGCTGCCTTTACACAACCGATACATCAATGCCTGACTTAATAAACAACACATTTACAGACCCCCTATTAACCTGGAGATGACAGAGTCATTAGGAAAATGTTTGGTATGCTAAATAAATTGCCTTTTTGCCTTTACTATTCCCAGCACTATACATATAAAATGATTTACAGCCAATCAGGCAAGGTAAAGTATCTGTAGCAATGGTTAGCCTTTTGTTAATTGTGTTGTTTCACATCAAGAGAAAATGTAACACTGCTTCACCATGTTAAAAACTGCACTGTGACATTATACTGAGGAAACCTCTGCACTGTAAACACCCACCACCATCAGTATCTTACTGTATTCTTCCATTAAAGTCACTGGATCTTTCCATTTCAATCTATTTGTGTACCAGATGAGCGCCAGCTATACAGCTTCATGTCAGGAAGCATCTGCCTTGTGGAAAAAGTCTTTTGAAAAATCACTGCCAACTTCAAAGATGATGACTGATTCTCCCATCTGACTGCAGGGGTGGGATCCATTTCATACACAGTGGAAAAGCACATGGTCCATTTTGCCACCCGAGCTGTGATGATGGAGGTCACATAGCGCTTTCATGACCATCTGGACAAATAACCCACCAACTCTGAGAGCAGGTCATTGGAGGAGTACATGGAGGCTACTAATGTCATATTGTTCATTTAGCATTAAATATAAAAATTAAATATAAAAACCATGTTACAATGAGGAATTTCATCGTTTAAAAGCATTTCACCCTGGCATTGGTGCGGTGAAGATAAAACTTTCTGTATTCCACCATCTATTGAGCAAAACATTTTAAAAAACATGGAAGAATTTGCTTTAGTTCAGGCAGAGAACTGAAATCACACTTGGTAAAAAAAGGCTGGGTCTGTGCTTGGCAGGAGTCTGGACTCACTCAGGACTGTTGTGGAGAGACGCATGCAATGTAAGATGGAGGCCATCTTGGACAATACCAGCCATCCTCTCCACAACATTCTGGCAGGACAGAGAAGCAGCTACAGCTGCAGCAAACGTCTCATCTCACTGCGCTGCAGAACAGAGAGGTTCAGGAGATCCTTTGTTCCCACTGCCATCAGACTATACAACACCTCAGCCAAAGGAAGTGGACTAATCTAATTATTATTGTTTATTTGTTATTAACTGTTTTTTTTATTATTATTGTTATTATTATTATTATTATTATTATTATCAACAATGAGATAATGGACACATGGATTTCCAATAAGGGATAAATAAAGTATCTATCTATCTATCTATCTATCTATAAGCTCGGCCACCAGCTGACTAATAAGGTCCAATCATATTCATAAAGTGTCCAGTGCAGCCATTATGACCTGACAGAGCAGATTTCACTTCCCATTTCACTCTGTCACTCTCCTGACACAGAGCTGTCTAGTTGACGCTCATCTAATTTAACTCACACAGAATTTGCAACGCTCGCCAATGTCCAGCCAGTGTGAGAGACACAGTGTGATTGACCTTTCATTCAGGAAACACTGATTGCTGATGGGCTTCTTTTATAACTGCATGGTGAAATACTACAGGCAGCAGAGAAGGAGGGAGGCTGCAATAAGGGCAAAGGCAGTCACAGAAGTTAATGACAGTGAAGTGCTTGATTAGAAGCGGTATGATTAACAACTTGGTGGACTGACTGTTACCCCGCTGATATGGTCACAATCCTACCCATGGCAGAACTGAATTCCTTGCTGATACTTTTACTGTTTGCTGCTGCTCCACCACCTCATCCTCCTGGTGTGCTAAGATTTTGGTTTTAGTTGACTTCACTAAGATTAGATGTGTTTGTTAAGGAGGGATTAGTTCTCCCAGCAGACCAGAGCCCTTTCCACCAAATCCAACTGTCACCACTGCAATAAACAATCAGTACCTTGGCATAAGCATCTCTAAAATTATATCCAAAAAGTATTGGGTAAGTGCATTTTTCATAACTTGGATACGGTGCAGGATCATAATGGACACAAATGTACTTTACATTATTATCATGATGTGTGGTGACATAATGCAGCAGTAGTTTAGGCAGGTTTATTTAGTCTATTTATAATCACATGTTCAACATACAATGTAAAGACATATGACCGTGACTTATCTCAAACAACAAGGTGGTCCATGTACTGTAAATATGGCACTGATTTATTCTGCACACTCCAGCGTTGTCCTGGCACGTCAACACTTCTGCACTACCTGCAGCTTTGCAAGTGAACTCCCTCAATTTCCCAGCCTCCTCCAGCATTAGCATTCAAGGTGTGGTTTCAAGAGACTCCTGCATTACATGTCCATGTACATTCAGAGTTGTGTACCTCAGGCCTTGTTTGGTAGGTTGTGAGCTCAGGACAGTCTGTATAAAGTTTAGATTTGTTACAGCCCATCACATGAGTAGAGCCACAGCACTAACAATAATGCAGCAGTAAAAATTATTATATAGCGTGACGGTACAACTTCATCTTGTCAATGGTAAGGACATACTTTATCTCAGACAGACAAAGACAGCCTCATACTCACTTGAGGATATAGTCATTAAAAGATAAATGCTGTGAATCCTGTTTGGCTAAATATGTCTGTAGCCAACTATTCAGAAAGGACCAAACAGTTGACATTGCAGAGTTAGAAAAGCTCATTCGATCGATTCACATGCAACATATTTTATAGTTTAAATACAGAGAATTTACAGAAGTATTTGGTTTCTAGGCTCCGACCTTCTCACTCCCCACAAGCATACACCAAACTCTGCCAAAAAAAAACTGTTAGAGAGCAGGTCTGCAGTGACCCAGGTGGAGACGCCTCCACAACAACACATTTGAGAAATGCACCTAAATTAACTTATCTCCTAGCATGAAGCAGGATGAAGGCATCATAATGTGCATACTATAGCCACAATTTAGTGTTCGGCAGCAACACACATGCAGACATTAGCAGCCAGCAGAGGGCAAGACATGAGAGATCAGCTTCAGTGCAGTAAAAACAGCCAGCAGCACTGGAAGGATTAAATCTTATTGATTTCTGTGTTTGTGTTGCCAAGCACACAAACACTAACTGAGCCAAGGCAACACTTTAACTAACTATTATACTTAATTACTTAACTTTGTGAAGTTGTGACAGTAACAGGCTGCTGGCAGAAGTATTTTGGTTTTTGGCTCCAAGTGCATATTTGAGGGTGGCAGCTGACATGACAAAAGGGCATCACCAAATACCGATAGCAGGGAGCACATCACAAAGCATCTATAGCTGTTTCCCCCACAGAACCAACTTGACGTGACATGATGTGGCTGACTAGCAGCAGCTAGTTTTTAGGAAAGGCGTAGCAGCTTTAGTGAAGCTACATGCTACCAATATTGAACTATATCTAAACAACACTCTAGATATTAAAGTTTGCAGTAGCATCTTGGAAACAACATTCATGACTACTTTGGATGTTTGTCGAGCACTGCAATACCTTGATTTCTCATCTCACAAGTTGTTTTGTTGTTTTGTAGAAAACAGTGAAAATGATAGATTCCATCATTCAGCGTGAGGGAAGATCATGACTTCCACACCCTTTGCTCTGTCCTTTAATGCCAGACATGCAGTGACAGCCACCACAGAAGTGACCCCCAAAACTCCCGTCTGAGCCTTCATTGTTCCTGTTTCATTCTGATCTGAAATGCTGCAAAGAATGAAACTCAAAAGGCAATCGGCACCATGACACATTTTTGGACTATATACTGTTTTATTTCTGGTGCAAGAAAGAAATATTTGGCTTCAGATGTAAATTCAAAACATGAGAGACTTCATTAAGAGATTACTGGCTTTCGGATGTGTGATACTTTCTCTACGTGTTCCTATCAGGTTGTTATGGGGATATCTGGAAACAGCTGCTGAGAGAGTGAAGCAGCCTCCTTATTTTGTTTACATTTCACATTTCATTCAGCACAAACCAACATAAAATCATCTTTACTTCCTCATTTAATCCAGCTTTGACATTTTCATTTTGCATGTAATCCGTCTCATATCTTCATTGCAGATGATTTTTGTGCAAAAGGAACATTTTAAGATGGCAAAGTGATAGCTGGTTTTATGGCTCCGAGCAATAAAAAAAAGACATGTTTTTTTTTGTTTTTTTTTTCTTTTTAATCATGAGTAATTCACAACCTCATTGAGCGCCTTTTGGCTCTCCCACACATCAAAGCTGCAATAGGCGTCCTGCAGATTACTGAAGTGTACTCTGCATTTTTGTCTTTATTCGGTCCTCACCATTCCCTGCATTGCTCACTACTTCTGAGGAGAGGCCTGATGAGGAAAAACACCTTCAAATAGGTCAGCAGCGAGACCAATCAGCCGCATCACCATCTGTCCCTCTAATGACTACCTGGCTGCTCTGTGATGTGACACGGTTGGCTGGAGAGGCTCCTTAGCAAACATCCTCTCATTAAGTCTCTGCATTTCTTCCCAACTCTGTGCAACTGCTGGCACGTGATCAGGCCTGTCTCTATTTTTTTTTTTTTTTAACACAAAAACATACGCCTATCGTGCCCCTTCATCAACAGGGAAGAAAGAGGTAATGATTTTTCAGTTTGTACGCGATAAAAAAGAAAAAAAAAACAGAACAGCATCTTTGTTCTCAGTTTATCAGATAAGATTGGAATACATTCCTTTGCTATAGTTTCATAACCCTCGTCTGAAGATCTGCTTCAGGATTATTACAATCATGTTCTTTGCTCAGGATGTATTTATTGTTATTTTAATGACACTTTCTAATTATATTTTAAACTGATTTTGGATTTCTATAATATACTCTATTGACATGTGATGCAAGAAGAAAGCTTTTCTTTATTTGGAAATTGCTCATAGACACTCAGTTGTCAGTTTATTAGTGCAGTGCATGCAGTCTAATACACCAGTGCTACAGTAAAGCCTACCTTCTTAAAGGTTAAAATGTTCTGTTTTTGTTTTAGAGAGGTGTTTATTCAACTCTGTGATCATTTTGGAGATTAAAGATTAAAGTGCTTTTACGTTTTATTACGTTATACTGGTAGACATTTCTAATATTTAGTCTACCCGCATTGATGAAATGGGATGGAAATAATATTAGTAGAAGCATCAAACAAGGTTTAATAAGTAGAATATAACCTGCTGAGGGTTGGTCTGATTATTTAATGAAATAACTCATGGCCTTGTCAGTGGCAATGGGAGTTTGTAAGTGGTGATAAGAGCTTTTCTTTAGTACAAAGTGTCACATCAAAAAGTTAATGGGTCTCAGTAAACCTTTCAGCAACAAAAGTAAACGTAGGGTGGAAACCAAGATGTTTCTGCTGTCTGTCTTGCCAGTATTGCCATAGCAACACACTATAATGAAATTGTAAGCAGACCTAAGCATTTATACGCATACTGTAGCCCTGAGGCTGGCCTACAAACAGATGATGAATGACAAGTTGTAATCAGAATCAGGTTGGTTTTTTTTTTGCAGAGTAGGTTTTCACATACGAGGGATTTGCTTTTGTGTTTTGGTGCATAACAATAAACATAGTAAGAAGAAAAAATATAAAGAAAGAAAAGAAAAGCAAATACTGCACATCAGATAGCTTGAATATAAATAGAAATATTATACAAAAAAATATACATATAATACAATAATACAATGTACAATGAAATATGAGATATGTACAATGTGCACTATGATATGATAAAATATAATGTGTCTTCATAGGAGACTTTTTACTGACAAATAATGTAATTAATAAACATATCTATTTACAACATCGTAGTGTGTTATTAACCTTTTATTAAATGTTTATGTGCTGCCTATGAAGGCTTAGTCGGTGTTACCTTTAATTGTATGTATCCGTGTCAGTCCCAGAGACACAGCCAGGATGCAAATTTCTGAGGAGACATTCCCAGGAGTGTCAGCAGCCACCAGACCAACACTCGCGCTGACTAGCAGGGAGGTGGAGGATAACTATGCTGGCACTGACGGCACGAACACCTTCAGTGAGAAAAACAACCTGACATGGTTGACAGACACTGTAGGGCATAAGAGAATCATTACAATTTATACTAATAATTCAATTTAAACTTTGATTGTTTAAGTGCTAATACAGTTAACTGTGTGGCCCCCAACCTTAGTTATGTATCAGAACTGCAGATGCACTTTCGAGGCTTGCCCAGTAAGTCCGAGTTTACCAATGCTGCATGATTGACAGTGTGTGACTGACTGGAGCTGCTGTTAGTGCTGACACGCTACACAATGGGCGATTAGTAAAACAGTCAGACATGTATCTAAAACCAATTTTTTGTTCATTTTAATGACTAGCATGTAAACAATACCTTTTTGTTTCCACAGTGGAAAAGTATGAGTGAATAATTTTGCTGTTGATGGAGGACATGTCAGTGCTGAGCTGAGGCTGATGATGTCTGGGAGCCTATGTGCCAGGGCCGATGCCCGGATAGCCCCAATCCAATTTATCCGCTGGCTGTGTGCTAATGCCAGGAATCCAGGGCACTCTCTGTAACACTGAACACATCACTCAAAGTTGTGCTCGCCTGACATTTGAGAACCGATTCTTACATGTGCAGTTGGCATTTTGTGTAAGATAATCTGCATAATAACTTCTAGCCAGAAGCTCTGAAAATCATTGCCTGTGTCATTATTTTCATTATCTGAAGGGGTACATAGTTAAATCTTCTAAATCTTCAAAGGGTGTCAGTCATGTTTGGGATAAAGTGCCCTTATTTAAACCTTGCTCTCTACTTTGCTGTGTGAACTCTATGCTGTAGATTTAAAGGATAAGGCTGCCATTATGGCATATTTTTTCTAATTGTCAACAAATCTCATGACTAGACCAAAACCAATAATGGTAAGTATTTTCCTAAAACACCTGGGCACTGTAACATTCAGTAAATGTCACTCAAAACAGCTTTAAATAGTACATTTGTTGGCGACTATTTTCAGCTGCAGATTAATACACATTTGGGGCCTGTTGGTATTTTTGGCAGCAGGGCGGTATAGGAGAGATGGAGTCAAAATAAACTACAGTGCCCATGTTAACAGTAATGAAGGAACATATCCGCTTCATCTGTTTGGCTCATTGGTGTATTTTTGATCATTTTTGGGCAAAAATGGTAGTGTTATGCCACAAATGATTAAGCTACATCAGGCTTTGGATACACAGGAAATACTAGTTAGTAGAATCAATTCACTGTGGTATGTGGGAAGAATATGGAAGATAGAATATTGCCACCTTATCATTTAATAGGTCAAACACAAACTATTCAGCATTTATCCAGTAGAGAGTAAATAGGAATTGAAGGGTGAATGGCGTCCCCACAGTCATGAAAACAACCTCAAGACTTCCTTCTGTAATATGATACCAGTTCACTATTGAAAGACTTCAGCTTCGTAACAAAGCAATGCGTATTTATGGTGTGAAAGCCATCTACAGCAGTATCTGTACATTTTTGTTCAGGACTGAGATGTCGGGCTGCTTTGGCAAAAACCAGTCGGTCAAGTTCAGTCCTCATCATTCATATTCTGTCATATGCATCAAACTCATTTAAGAGTCAGAGCTCTAAACTCCTGCCATGGTTTATACACTCACATATCACTTCAGGTGTTCACTTAATCCTGGAATTTGATTGCATTCAGACCCATAAATCTGTTGTATATGCTGACCTGCCATCTGTTTCGCAGCATTTCTCCCAGCACTGTCAGCCTTATAGAAATAATTTGCAAAGAAAATATCTAAAAATGTAAAACTGTAATCACAACTGGATACAGAGAATCTAATGGACTGAAAAGGAGAAAATGGTTTTATCTGAAAATTGTTATTGATGTTTAAAAAAAATCTTTCCTTTTTGTATTGGAGAAGTAGTGACCGGGGCTGTACGGAGGAATCAGAGATTTGGAGTTTGATTGCCGCTCTGTGCAGTGTCACATCCTGTTTAATTTAGTGTCTTGGCCTCAGTAATGAGGGCCCTTCACATCATATTACTTGGGACAAGACACAGAACACACAGGACTGGACTGGATCCACAGGACACAGGATAAAGCCACCAACCCACTGACAGTGTTTTCTTTTGTAGATGCGAGTCACTTCAGTTTTTCCCAGTCTTACCTGGAGATTATTCTCATATATACTACAACAAAGGAAATGCTCAATTTTCTTGTTGACTTGTTGTCAAATGTCTTTTGAAATAAGGATACCCAGCATCCCTCTGTACTTCTCTGTAAATGCAGCAACCTATGCATTCCTCCTCCACTATCTTAAACTTAAATGACTGTAAATAAGCTACTTATTGTACAGTTTTAAGAACATACTAAACAAATGTACACTGTTGCTCATAAAGTTGGAATAAAATATTTTTTACCTCTTTCCATGAAATGATCGTGACAATGTGATTTATTTCATTTCACCTGGGTAATTGGGACACATAATGTAATCATTGCACCTGGTCAAAAGTGATTACTGACGCATTTAAATAGGAATAAACAGAGGATTGTGTCTGAAAACAAAATTATTCCAACTTTAAACAGTTTAAACAGTGCAACAGTGTATTTCATATTGGGGGATGAAATGTCCAATGAAAAAAGGTTGTACTGTATTTTTCAAGCAAAGTAACGGCTGTTTGTTGCTTTGTCTGCTAGATACATTTAAGCTTAGTTTCGAGTGTCTCTACTCCCCGTGGTGTAGTTTACTGCAAGGAATCATTTGTTGGACAGCACATAGAAATACGCCTCTGGTCCAAACAGAAAATGGCCACTGCAGGAAACTTTATATGGAAAATCACTCATTTCTGTGAGGAACGCCTAAAGAACAATTCTAAGAGGCTGAGCGTAGCAGTGAAACAGAAGTGTGTGAAAGAAAAAGTTAAAGCAAATTTATGCAGATTTCAAAGTGTCTAATCTTACAAAAGCATCAGGAGCAACCCAAGCTCTGATGGTAAATGTTCTGAGTTGATTGAGGAGGTTTCAGGAGACCCAGACATCTTAAACAGAAACATTTCTTGAAACTCGATCGGTCATCCTCCTCATTCATATGGATGGATGGATTTTGTATGGGTTCATCCATCGGTGTCTTTATAGCTATCCGAGAGACTTTTGCTCTTAGGTTTACTTGTAAGTGAAACACTCCCTACTACTAGACCTAAAGAAAGAATAATTCCATCACACAAACTACTATCCATTCACCACAGGCCTATAAATATATAAATATCCTAAAGTATAATGACAACAATTAATCACTCTTTCTCCATTGTTTTCGAGGTATTGTTTCAGCCAGAAGTCTTCAAATTATTGAGTCATTCAGGCCCTTAATTTGCTCTTATCTTATCTCTACATTTTTTTCTACTAGTAAAATCGGCACAGCCATTATTAGTACCATCAGATTGACAGTCAAATTATTTACTATCATATGCACTACGTTTATTTTTTTCTCATTATTGTGTCTTTAATATGCAACTACAGAGTAATTCCAAGTTATTGGCCATGACAGTTTTTAATTAGCAGCCAATGAACAGATCTATTATCCGCTGTTTTCAGTTGTACAGAGATATGTAGGCAATAACACATTTTAGTTCACAGAGCAGTTGATCAGTTTGATGCGGGGCAGTGGACTTCATTCATTTCATGAGGCTTTCCAAACTCAAGCACTTTAATTAACTGTATCATTATTATGTGTGGTATTTCTATCGAATCAGCTATACGAAGGCCATGTGAAATAAATTGCTTAATCCATTTTCATACTGTTCAGAGTGTTATAAATTGAGAAATGAGTATTAGTCACCAGCTCGTTTTGTCACTGGGCAGACAGTTGCTGTGTAATGCTGGTAATGAAGAAGAAGTTTTACTTTATTCCTCACATTTCTTGACATTTTTCCAGCACTTCTGTCCAGTGCTGTGGCGTTAAATATCCATCAGACCAGCTGTGCGGAACGGTCACCCATCTCTGGGATACTTCACAGACTTCAGACTGAGTCCTGGATTCATAAAACAAAGTTTGAAAGTAGCTCTCTGCAAGTCATCATTGTTTACACTTTTCCAAAGTAGCTCATCTAAAATTGAGGAGGTGGTTGATGGTGTCCTTTACAGGCATCAAGGTGAGCGTTTTTATTCTGTTTGCATGCAGCGTGCAACACTAGGTGCCTTTGGGGAAGGGGGGATGGAAAAAAAAGAATAGTGGGCACTGGGCAGCATCTGTTGAGGTATGAAAAATGGCGCCATCATCCCGGCAGGGTGCCATCTTCCTGTTTGTGCAGAGCTCTGCTTTGAAAACATCCACCTCAGCTCACCCTGCTTCATCACTAATACTTTTCAGATACACCTGGTGGCAGAAAGGTGTGACACAGTCCACACAGTAACAGGATCTTTGACTCTGACTGTTATCTCCCATTGAAACCTGCAAATGTAAGCTAATGACTTATTTACACGCTGTGCTGTGCTCAGGCTTAAAATAAGCAACAGCAATTTTACCAGGAAGTTGTAGGTCACTTCAAAACTGCATGTTCTGCTTGTTAATAAGTACAGTAGAGTGGAGGCTCTCTAAGGACAATATCATGTTAATGAACAATTAAATGTATTGGAATTAGGGACCAAGTCTTATTAAAATATAGCATAACAAGCACATAGCACACTTACCGAAGAATATTGCAATTTTACAGGTAATTACATTGATTTTATACACTACTAATTTGTTTTCTATTTTTCTTTTCCAAAGCCAGGATTAAATATCATAAGTCAGGTCAATAATAAAATAAATCATCATTCATTAAACAAATAACACAGAGTTGACAAAACATGAAGTTTGCTTCACAATGCCTTCCAGTTTTTTGATTGCAGAGATTGTTAAAGGATAGAGTTTTACACATCAGCTGGTGATGATGTTTTTAGGCCTTTGATGTCATATGACATTTTTATGCCTAAGTATACTATGATGTTTTTTGGCCTCACTATACGATGACATTATATGACGTTTTTATGCCTTGCTATACTATGACTTTTTTTGACATTTTCATTCATAACTATACCATGATATTTTTAGGCCTTATTATACTGTTATATTATATGATATTTTCATGCCTTATTATAACACAATGTATATTCACATTTTCATGCCTTACTATACTATGAATTTATATGACATTTTTATCCCTTACTATACTATGACCTTTTTTGACACTTTTAGGCCTTACTATACCATGGTGTTTATAGGCCTTGCTATAGTATGACGTTAAATGACGTTTTTATGCCTTACTATACTATGACGTTTTTTGACACTTTTATGACTTACTATACTATGAAGTTATATGACATTTTTATGCCTTACTATACTATGACGTTTTTTGACACTTTTATGCCTTACTATACCATGACGTTATATGACGTTTTTATGCCTTACTTTAATATGGCATTATATGACATT
>NW_019524832.1:97702-99265 GCF_002814215.2 Seriola lalandi dorsalis | reverse complement strand
GCTTTACTATACCATCGTGTTTATAGGCCTTGCTGTACTATGACGTTATATGACGTTTTTATGCCATACTTTAATATAACGTTATATGACATTTTTATGCCTTACTATACTATGACGTTATATACATTTTTATGCCTTACTATACTATGAGGTTATATGATGTTTTATGCCTTACTGAACTATGACATTTTTATGCCTTACTATACTATGACGTTTTTTGACACTTTTATGCCTTACTATACGATGATATTTATATGCCTTACTATACCATGACGTTATATGACGTTTTTATGCCTTACTTTAATATGGCATTATATGACATTTTTATGCCTTACTATGACGTTTTTTGACACTTTTATACCTTACTATACTATGACGTTATATTTATTTTTTATGCCTTACTATACTATGGCGTTATATAACGTTTTTATGCCTTACTATACTATGACGTTTTTTGACACTTTTAGGCCTTGCTATACCATGGTGTTTATAGGCCTTGCTGTACTATGACGTTATATGACGTTTTTATGCCTTACTATACTATGAGGTTATATGATGTTTTTATGCCTTGCTATACTATGACCTTTTTTGACATTTTTATGCCTTGCTATACTATGACGTTATATGACGTTTTTATGCCTTACTATACTATGATATTTTTATACCTTACTATACTATGACGTTTTTTGACACTTTTAAGCTTTACTATACTATGACGTTTTTTGACACTTTTATGCCTTACTATACGATGATATTTTTATGCCTTACTATACTATGAGGTTATATGACATTTTTATGCCTTACTATACTATGACGTTTTTTGACACTTTTATGCCTTACTATACAATGACATTATATGACTTTTTTTGCCTTACTATACTATGACGTTTTTTGACACTTTTATGCCTTATTATACTATGACATTATATGACATTTTTATGCCTTACTATACTATGAAGTTATATGACACTTTTATGCCTTACTATACTATGAGGTTATATGACATTTTTATGCCTTACTATACTATGACGTTTTTTGACACTTTTATGCCTTACTATACTATGACGTTATATGACTTTTTTTGCCTTACTATACTATGACGTTTTTTGACACTTTTAGGCTTTACTATACCATCGTGTTTATAGGCCTTGCTGTACTATGACGTTATATGACGTTTTTATGCCATACTTTAATATAACGTTATATGACATTTTTATGCCTTACTATACTATGACGTTATATGACATTTTTATGCCTTACTATACTATGAGGTTATATGATGTTTTATGCCTTACTATACTATGAGGTTATATGATGTTTTATGCCTTACTGAACTATGATATTTTTATACCTTACTATACTATGACGTTTTTTGACACTTTTATGCCTTACTATACGATGACATTTTTATGCCTTACTATACTATGACCTTTTCTGACATTTTTATACCTTACTATACTATAACGTTTTTTGACATTTTTAAGCCTTACTATACTATAACGTTTTTTGACACTTTTATGCCTTACTATACTATGACGTTTTTTGACACTTTTATGCCTTACT
>NW_019524832.1:72829-94188 GCF_002814215.2 Seriola lalandi dorsalis | reverse complement strand
CCATGATATTTTCAGGCTTTACTATACTATGACGTTATATGACATTTTTATGCCTTACTTTAATATGACGTTATATGACGTTTTTATGCCTTACTATACTATGACGTTTTTTGACATTTTTATGCCTTACTATACTGTGATATTTTTATGCCTTACTATACTACGACGTTTTTTGACATTTTCATACCTTACTATACTATAACGTTTTTTGACATTTTTAAGCCTTACTATACTATGACGTTTTTCGACATTTTTATACCTTATTATACTATAACGTTTTTTGACATTTTTAAACCTTACTATACTATGACGTTTTTTGACACTTTTATGCCTTACTATACTATGACGTTTTTTGACACTTTTATGCCTTACTATACTATGACGTTTTTTGATGTTTTTATGCCTTACTATACCATGGTGTTTATAGGCCTTGCTATACTATGACGTTATATGACATTTTTATGCCTTACTTTAATATGGTTATATGACGTTTTTATGCCTTACTATACTATGACGTTTTTTGACATTTTTATGCCTTACTGTACTATGACGTTTTTTGACACTTTTATGCGTTACTATACTATGACGTTATATGATGTTTTTATGCCTTACTATACTATGACGTTTTTTGACACTTTTATGCCTTATTATACTATGACGTTATATGACATTTTTATGCCTTACTATACCATGGTGTTTATAGGCCTTGCTATACTATGACGTTATATGATATTTTTATGCCTTACTATAGTATGATGTTTTTCGACATTTTTATGCCTTACTATACTATGATGTTTTTTGACATTTTCAAACATTTATATTCCATGATATTTTCAGGCTTTACTATACTATGACATTATATGATATTTTTATGCCTTATTATACAATGACGTATTTGGACATTTTTATGCCTTACTATACAATGGTGTTTTTATGCCTTATAATGCTATGACATCATATGACAGTGTATTGCAGTGTATACAGCATGAATCAATCTTCCACCCAAGCATATCTGTGTTTCAGAGTTGCATTCAGTTCACTTATCAACATTTATTAACTCCTATTAATTTTCCTCAAGACATGGTGATACTCAAGAGAGTAAAGTAACAGCAATTCCATTTTTATGTTTTTCAATCTATCAAAAGTTTTCATTCAGCCTAATGTAGCTTCACTCATTTAACTGCCTGTATAGATTTTTCCCAAGTGTTTGGCTTGCTATAATAGCAGAACAATATTCAGATCGAGCCCTAAGAATAAAATATGTAAATGACAATATTCCCCTAATGTTTCAGTCAGGGAGCAATAACAAAGACAGGAGTCTTAGGAAAATGGAGAAACCGATCCTTTTCATCTGGTTTCAGATCTCACATCTCAGAGGCCAGGATATAATGATGCAGAAAATTATGAAACTGGTAATTATGCGTGTATGTTATATATGTATACTTACTGTGTCTTTATCGGAACATGTTATTCTCATGTTATCATTTCAAGGACTGCAAAAGGACTTGTTAGTAATGTAAGAAACATTTTGCATCTAGCAGTTGAAATGAAATGAAAAATGTTTGCATATTCATACATTCTTACAAGTTCACCAACGGAGAAGATGTAATTTTAAGAACTTGGAAGTCATCTAGTGAACTTTTTTGAGAAAAAACCATATGAGACACCGATTTTTATTCAGAACATCGCATTTTAATATGTCATAAAATGTGTATGGAGGGCATCTTTAATAAATGAATAACATAAATGTATAATATGTATAAATACAGACTATATAACAGAACCATAAAATTGTAAAATAACCCAATATTTTAAAAAAAAAATGAAATGTTACACAATCCTCCATCTTTAATAACAGAGTTTATGGAAGGTCGTTTTTAATTCATTCTGGCAGCTTTTATTGCAAAATGTCCTTTTCCTAAAGTCTGTTTTCATTTCACAATGGCATTTCCCCAATGACTGTTTTATTTCATTATGACAGTTTTCACCAAAGTCTCTGTTTGGTCCCGACAGTCAAGGTAGCAGCCACCTGTAATTGACTGTTGCTTCAGTCTGAATTAGGGGACAAACACTTGGAAAAACACATTTGATTCATTTCATAATTTCATGATATGGTATATACTTTGCCTATGTTATTTATTTTGTATTAAACACTTTGGGTCACCATAGCAACCTGGGGAAATACACCTACTGTATTATCTCTACAATACTCGAATACAAGAATTATCCAGCAAAAGGGATGTTGCATTACTCAAAGGAAGTGTGTGTTTTTCTCAGTTGATATACTGAAGCAACCTGTGTGTCCACAGCAACAGATGTTAAAGTACCCAACGGTATTTCTGGAGTGGAGCATTTATGCCGACAGAGTGATGGACAAGCTTTACAGCCTTGTTTTTGTTTAAGGGATCTGGCAACATCGTTGAGAAATTGTCTTTTCAACTCCAGCTTTTTGTTTGATTTATATTTTATAATAGATTACCAGCAAAATGGTTCATAAAATGTAGAGAGGTTCAAGAAAATTATATGAAAAACATCTTTTAATAGCTTTGAAACTGCACATGGTCACTCTTCTTTCTTTTCCAAGGTCACTGAAGTCTGAGCTATAAGCTTACAAATATGGCTTTCAGCAACATAGCGCTGGGCAGGGAGATTTGAGACGTTACCACTTCCTGTGCTTCAATTTTCATATAATTTTTCCACACATCTCTGCTCCATCAGGCAGTCTTTTCATCAGTGTTTCATATGTCACTCACTTATTTGTTATTGTGAAAAGACATGCATATTGTAGGTGTGTCACATGCTAGGATCAGCATTCAGAATTTGGTTGTGGATGGGAGACAACAGGGATCCAACCTTCATAATGTCATCCACGTGGTATTGAACAATAAATACTGCAGCAGCGTTTCCATCAAAACAGCATGGTGTAGATATATTGTAGTCGCCATGCAGAGTGCAGGAAAATATTAACATGCAAAGTGTGTATCATTAAAATTAATATTTTTAACTACAGTTCTGCCATCAGTGTGTCCTGTGATTAAAAGTATAACCAGTAATATTCAAAGAGTGTTGTGTCAAATGAAAGCCAAGGTAATCAATTAAAATTTTTGGCACAGGCTCTCCCCAATAACCAATAAGCTCTGTATGAAGCAGTTAATTCAATCTGGCAATCTATTAGTTCAGAGACGCTGTTATTGGAAAAACACTTCAGAGACCTGTCTATAGATGGTCAGGGGGCCATGAATCAAAACATTTTGTTGTGTGCAGAGGAGAGCATAATAGCCCTTTTTAGAAACCAGTCCTCCAAACAGTCAACCCAGAGGCTTAGAGGAAGAAATGTCACATCCTGATGAATGGCTGTCTTTGTGCTGTGTTCCCTGTGCAACTTTACCTCTTGCTATATAATAAATCATGATAAATTGGGTCTCTGTTGGTATTATAGGCTAATTATTTTCCCATTTAATTCCCTTCCCTGTTGTGTTTCTGTAGTTTGTTTCATGTCCTGAAAGTCCAGTGCTCAGAGGTTTGACCATTTACACCTGTTCATTCCCCTACAGACCGTATTTTACCATATTTTACCATCCTTTTTGCCAGTCACCAGCCGAGTCTGGTCACACAGAGCAGAGGATTTTATGAGTGACTCCCAGTGTGACATCCAGCATTATGGAGACTGATTGGAATAATAGCTCTGCAAAGGTCTGGCGGCCTGCCTGCAGGCTGTGCTCAATGCTACAGTCATCTAACCACAAGCTAGAGCAGCCCACATTGAGGTTTCCACACATGCAGGGAACCAGAGGCTGAGCCAGGTGGTGGAAATTAGTTGACAACAAAAGTCACTGTTTAGTGCACATTTAATGAGCTGTTCAACAAAATGGGGTCCAAAGAGCACATTTTTGGTTTGATGGACTTCTGACAGACAGATCTTTAGTTCAACATCTAGAGCCACCTCTAGAGCCTTGCCGCTATTGTGGCTAAAACTGATGCACCCTTTATTTTTAGAAGTTCCTCTTAACTCAGCCAGGTAGGAGTTACTTTTATCCTTAGGATGTTTTGTGAATAAGACCTGGTAAACAGCACCAAAGCACTTGAAACGTTCTCCAGTTTATGCTGATACTATTAAAAAAAAATCAAGTACAGTGAACAGCAGCTCTTCTCTTTATACAGTTCAACCTGAGCATAATCAGGAAGCGTCAACCTATGCCCCTGTCTACTGCACCTCCTCTTATTGTATTTTCCATATATCTCACTGTTGTAAAGGAGGTTTTTGTAAGTTTTGCTATCACTACATAGCCAACGATAACATTAACAACTGTTCACTTACCAGTCTAGACGGAGCGTTGCAAAGTCAGCATCATACTTCACTCCTTTACTTACCAAGAGACATACCTGCCAATAGTCCTGTCTTTTCAAGGTAATCTCATAAGCTAGACACATAATCCACACACATACAATTTCAGCCTATCTGTTACCACGACCTGATTCAAGCAGTGTATACTGAAGAAGGCAGGACAAATGACTGAAAAATTCAAATTTTTTTTAATTGAAACCTAAATGTTGGCAGGTGTGCTCCAGCAGTGGCCATATTGACTCTTCGTTCTATCACTTCTTTTCTTCCACAGATGTTAGCACGCTCACCAGCTAGCCTCAGCCCATTCCAGCCCGTCTCTTTCTGATAGCGAGTCACTGGTAGCCTCCAATCTCCCCTGAAGGTGCAGTGCTGCTCAGAGGGCGTATTATAACTTCTTGTATTATAAAGACAAAGATGGCTAATGTGTCAAGTGACAATCACCACCACCTGCTGTAAAAACGGGCAGAGAAAATTTAAGACTGATCTATTCTGTCACCTGATTCGGTGGCAAATAGGCCAATCTATATCTTTCTGTGTAATCCACAAAAATAAAAATAAAAACATATCTGATGTTGAATCTGATACATCATTTGTTTTTTTCTGTCACTTTCATCAAGTCACCTTTTGTCAGCACGTGAGTCACTGCTGTTTGTAGACACTGGCGCAACAGGATGTAAAGTAATTTCTCCCACTTCAGTTTTGCTTACGCACAGAGCATCCGCAGTTCATTCTGAACCAATTAATGACAAACATTCACAAGCAGTAAAATGGACTTTCCTCTGTATCAGTCAGAGTCTGGGACGAATTTAGTAGTCTGTTTAATCTAGTGGTGTAGATACACATGAGAGACCCAGATGAGAAGTGTTTGTTCTGCAAAGCCACTGGAGGTTATGTTTTACAGACTGGCAGCCAAATGCACTGTCACATAAACATTGCCTCAGTTCTGTCTCATAAATATTTTTTCATTTCAGTCTTGAAACTGAGATTTCAAAGTGACAATGTGGGACACAGTGACTGCTTGCTACCAGCTGGCCCGGTTTGTGCGTATCTCAACGTGTTGTACACATGTACACACACAGCATGTGGCTTACTTTTGCGTAGGGTTTTGTTTTCATTGTGTTATTAATCTAAAAGCAAACAGTCATCGCTTGGTCTGCAGCCTGTTATTCTATCCTTGCTCCACCTGACCCTCCTCCCTCCTCCGGTATCAGAAAATATTGGCGTCTGGGTGTCTCTTGCACCTGAGTAAACTGTTGTTAATAGGGGCGATTGTTTGCTTCTCTAAATCCTATGAAATCTAACAGTAATTTCACAAGAGGAGGAGAGGTCTGATATTGTGAGAAAGTACTCTCAACATGAGAGTTTTGCTGAAAGACTCTTCGGGGGAAGAAACGGTTCAGTACAAGATAGACTGAGAAGCAACACCGTTTGTGAGGCAGTCGCAAACTGATAATCTACTGCCAGAAAATCTATTCTGGAGCTGTCACAAATAAACAGTATAGATGTAGTAGTCACAGTGCAAGATAAGATGGTATGTTTGTCATACAAATATCCAGCACTAATTCATGTGACAGAGTGCTTTCTACCTTTGTATACAATATGGGTATATGCAGCAGGTAATTGCACTCTATCCTTAAATTGAATTCAAATCATGCTATTATGACTACATTTGTTTGCTCAAAGTGGATTTTGCTACTCTTCAGCTTTGAAGATGGAAATGCAGACTTTTATTGCATTATGGCCATTCCCCTGTGAAGTGCATCGTCTGATCTGCCTTCCCAGGATGAAAAGGAAAGTCATAGTGCTTCAAAAGCCAGGATACATGATCTGCATGCTAACGTATTACTGTAGGTGCTCAGCCACCTGTGCAAAGGCACAAACAAATGCCACATCGGTCTCCATGCTGCAGAATGACTGTTCAAAAAATAGAGATGCCAAATTTCTGTCAGCTCAGTAAGAGGCAGACAGTGCAGCAATGCAGCACTGAACAAACTGGGGGGGAAGGAGAAAAAAAAACACCCCAGGGGAGAAGCATATCATGGCACAGTGTTCCCTTTGTGCCACCATATCACACTGTCATGCAGAATGCCGCCAACCCCACAGCTCGTTTGAGCCACAGAAAAAGAGAGCTTCTTTCCTTTTTTTTTTCTTTTTTTTTTTGGTTTTGGTTTAAAAGGGTATTTGTCTCCTCTTGTAAAATGTCAGCCTGTGCAACAAGATCATGTAGTGAATGGTGAAAATGTTTTTTTATGGTCTGATGCAAAATCTATAATTCATTTATATGCAAGCATGAGCATTTCATTCAGTTTACACTAGTAATGCAATTGAACATTAAGTGTTGTATTTAAGTACGATTTCTCATGCAAAGACTAACCAACAAAGACTATAACAGTTCAGTAAATCAACTTAAACATTAATATATCAGATATAATAATCTAATAATATATAACAGTACAGCACTCACAGGGGCCAGTTTTCTGTGTTTCTGTGCTTTTATGTTTAAAGTGCATTTTGCTGATCGTACTTATGCACCAAGCAAATTTTTCAGAAAACAATTGTTGCAGTTTTTTGCAACGCTCTGAAGAATACATCAGCAGGATGTCAGTGTTGTTATTACTCCCCTCATATTTTATTGAAATAAACTTCATTATGAATAGGTCATAAACATGAAATATTCTGTGCTGCTTATCGTTCAATGTGAGAGCAAAATAAAACCAAAATTGAAAATGTGAATTATCATATTATCACACAGTACATTTGGCCTGTTGCAAGCCAAGGATGTAACACAGTGTGGAGACAATCCTCACATCACATGGTGTGTTGCCAATGAATAATAACTAAACCTCTGCAATGAATAATATAAATGTGTCTGACAATGAGTCACTTCTGCTAGACGGCTGATGGCACCACAATCTTTCCCACATGTGTGTAACTTATTAGATATTGATTTCATCTGAGTCCTCTGCTTTCTCTCTCAAACTAGACTCACTCAGATGGAACAAATTAATTTTAGAAATTGAGTTGTGATGATGATTTTTTTAATTCTAACACCCAAAGGATAAGTTTGATACATCAACTGTGGTGTTTTCCACAGTATTGGTTATTTATTGTGTAAATATAATGTTATATTCAAGCAGCATTTCCTCATTTGTTTGACTTGTTGCTGTAGTAGCTGATAGCAAAGTCTATAGAGTGGCTTTTATTCATATTTGCCATTGATGACTTTATCGGATTTTGAAAAAACTGATTTATTCAAAAATATATTTTTAGGACCTGTCTTATGTATATATACACCTGGTATATATATATTTATTTATTTCTATATATTTATATTCATGAACCATTCCTCTCTCTCTCTCTCTCTTTCAGATGTAAATGGAGAAGCAGCAGTGTCCCCAAGAGAAACTGGACCTCTGTATGATTTTAAAGCGCTTTGCATTAAAACACAAACAGCATCACTTCTCTCTAAAGTAATCCATTACTGACAATTAATGTCAAACTGCACGCTGGAGCAGCTTAATGCTGCCTTGCTGGGTGAAACATTGCTAATGGAAAGAAAGCCTTATAAGATACACCGCATCAACATACACCTAAATGCAGCATAATGCCTTCAAAAGTGTCATGTTTATACCTGCTGACAGTGGTCTGCTGGGCGAGCGCTCTCTGGTATCTGAGTATATCTCGTCCAACGTCCACTTATGTCAGCCACATGTCCGTGTCCATTCGGAAGACTGTGAAACCCCACAAAAACATCACCTTCACCAACATCCGCACCCGCCCCCTCAACCCACATGCCTTTGAATTTGTGATCAATGAGCCCAAGAAGTGTGAAAGCGCCACGCCCTTCCTGGTCATCCTCATCAGCACCACGCACAAGGAGTTCGATGCGCGTCAAGCCATCCGAGAGACCTGGGGGGATGAGAGCACCTTCAGCGACATCCGCATCCTCACCATCTTTCTGCTGGGCATCAACACGGACGCCGTCCTGAACCAGATGGTGGAGCAGGAGAGTCAGATCTTTCATGATATAGTGGTGGAGAACTTTATTGATTCCTACCACAACCTCACCCTCAAGACCATGATGGGCATGCGCTGGGTGGCTACCTTCTGCCCCAAAGCGCAGTATATCATGAAGACAGACAGCGACATCTTCGTCAACATGGACAATCTGATCTACAAGCTCCTGAAGCCCACCACCAAGCCAAGAAGAAGATATTTCACCGGCTATGTGATAAATGGCGGCCCCATTAGAGATATGCGCAGTAAGTGGTACATGCCCAGAGACTTGTACCCTGAGAATAAATACCCACCTTTCTGCTCGGGCACTGGCTACGTGTTCTCAGCAGATGTAGCTGAGCTAATCTACAAGACTTCATTACACACAAGACTGTTGCACCTGGAGGATGTGTATGTGGGACTGTGTTTGCGTAAGCTGGGTATACACCCTTATCAGAACAGTGGTTTTAATCACTGGAAAATGGCCTACAGTCTGTGCAGGTACAGACGGGTTATCACCGTCCACCAGATATCCCCGGAGGAGATGCACCGCATTTGGAACGACATGTCCAGCAAGAAGCACCTGAGATGTTAGGGGACACTGAACAACCAGAACTTTTTTTCTTTTTCTTTTTTTTTTTTGCCTTTTCTCCTTTTCAATCTTCATCAGTTACACACTGATTAATGTAAAAACATGGAGGGCTGCTGTAAGTCTCTATTACATGACAGATGTTTTCATTAGCACCATCTCTGTCTATTTCTGCTGATTACACCTCATGATTGTTGATGAATGCATGGGGCTAGTAGAGCGCCTATTCTCACACATAATTAAAATGTGGTGTTGTTATTGAGAGTAATTTTGTTCATGTGTTCCAGCTCCAGTTTAACCACACTCTTCTTCATGAGCATTAAGTCAATCAGCGTTTTCCATTAAATGGCGTGGCCTAATGGGCAGGGACAGGTTCAAGCCCTCACACTGACAACCTTTCTCCCTGCTGAAGTGTCCTTGAGCAAGACACTGATTATCTACCAGCTCCATGGCTGCTGACTCAGCACCCTGCTATTACTGCAGGGAGCAAGCCAAAAGAGAATGTCTGTGCAGGAAACAATACAGTATCAAATTACTATATTACATCTATAATATTATACATTTTATAGTATATGTATTATTGACAAATGAAAGAAGAGTTCCTGGACAATGAGAATGCAAATGTGAATTTTTTTTTCCAACAACAAATCAGCTTGTCTGTTGAGATAAAACTACATCTACACTGTGCTGCTCTGCCCCTCTCCCGTCTTTCTTATGAGCAAGGTCAAATACATAGATGAAAATGAGCTGCATTATATTATCAATCGCCAATCTCTTACAGATAAGTAGTCATTTTCAATCGATCATTCTTCCCTAGTATTGGTAATAATGGAACCACGTAGCAGAATTCACCAGATGCTTTTTTTTTATGAATTTGCCTGATGATGTTTTTGTTTACATATAGTCATAATTTCACTGCCTCTTCTCTCTGAAGTACTTAGATGTATATTTTGGTTTTTTTTCTTTTCTTTTCTTTTTTTAGATGCATTTTGTTGTTTTCCCACTTTGAAATCTTCATACTTGAGGACGGCTAATTGCGTCTCTCAGTTACCAGCTCCTCATTACGACAGCTGGTTATGTTCGCTGTACGTCAGCTGCTATTTCAGCTCATCAGCTCCTCCACACATCAAGAGAAACGCAGTATCATGTCGTGCAAGTATGAGTTAAACTGTAGGTGAAACCATTACAGACTGGATGTATTATCATATGTATCTGACGTATCAGTGATTACAGAAGCACTGCTACTGACGTCATGGAAAAAAAAGTTTGTGTTTCTAAGAAAATTATGGTTTCATGGCCAAAAGTTTCCTTTTTTTCAGAGGTTTTGTAGTATTATAAGCTAATGTGACATTAACTGTGAAAGCATCTATCCCACGAGGGGTTGTTGTTATATATTGTATGTTTTTTATATTAAAAAACAAATACTTGAATAATTAAAGTTATATTACTGCTTTTACTTGTTGCCTTTTTCCAGTTCCCTCAGTTATGGATTTGAAGAAGATTGTTTCAGTTTTTTTTTTGGTTTGTTTTTTTTTCTATTTGTAACCCAAGATCTGGTTCTTATGTCCCTTATGGGACTATTTAAAATTATTGTTTTTATTTATTTATCATTTATTATTTAAAGCACATCAATCTAATATTTCCTCACTAGCAACATTTGGTCACATATCTGAAATGACAGGTTAAGGCTGAATGTAGTGTAACAGTAGCATAGGTACAAACAAATCATAAAGTCAGTAAATTCACTCCATAATGTTTCTTACACAGTAAGATCCATCTAAAGTTTGCTAAAATTAGCAAACTTAGTATTTAAGCTAATATGAAATACTCCACACCTTTTTTTTTTTTAAATAATAGCAATTCTTCTTTATTTGTTGCTCCTTGTCAGAAATTTGACATCAGCAGATTACAGAGAGGGAACAGGGGTAATATGCTGAAATGGTACACATACTGTACATAGAAAACACAATAAATTACTTGATAAAATAAAGAATTTAGTAGAAGTTAATATTTACCACCTCAATACTGAAAAATAATTTCGAGCTACCAGACTTGTTTGAACAAACAAATGGCTCGTCACCCTTTCAATAGATGCCTTTTGGTTTCATCCTCAGATGCATTGTCATACAGTACATTTTAGTAACTACTATATTTTTGGGAACAAAAAAAAAAAAATTTTTTTTGTAGTGCAGCAGGACAGAGCAAGAAGGTTTAACTGTTGGGTTTTTGTCTATTAGCCTGGCATCAGAAAACACATCAACCAGAGCGGATTAAATGAGTACAGGTTCTGTTATGTTTTATGAGTCTGGTGACGAAAGCACACGAGTTAACTTGTCTCCAGGGGCTAAGCATCAGCTTGTCGGGGGGCACACACTCAGCCCAAAAAAGTGCATTGTAGCTTCTCTCATTAAGATACTTCACGTGAATTGTGTCATTGCTGGAGTAATACATTTGTGAAATGGAAATCAGCAGGTTCTGCTCTTTGTGTGGTCTCACTCATTGACTACTTTCTCAGGCACAGAAAAATGAACAAGGCACCTCTAGCATTTTGAAGCATTAACACTGTCGAGAGCAGCAAATTATACACAGTCACGTCCAGGTCTCGTTTTTTTTTCTGCACACTCAAGCAAATGTTTCCCTTCTTGTCGATGTCAAACAGGTGTTGACACAGAAATACAATTCAGTCTTTTTTTAGACATTCGTTATGTTATTATGAAAATGTGCTTGTCCCCCATAAATTCACTAAGTCTTACATTCTGGGTGGGTTGGTGAGGTGTGAGTCAAAGCAAATTTGTTTTCACTGTGGCAACAAAACAGCATGAGAGAAAAAAAAATTGAAAAATATTTTCTCATTTCAATAAATAATGAGAGCTTTGCTGAACACAGAGGTAATGAGATGTAAAATAAAAACGAGTAAAAGAAAAAAAAAATAAATAAAACATTCAAAGCTACATCTTAATCATCTTCTTTCACCACCTGAGTACATCTTTAGGTTCCTGGGCTGTATCCTGATCCCGGTCTGTGCGCTGGGCGGTGGAATGTTGTTAAGGTTAAAGGTCGGAGGGGGCAGTGAGCAGGGAAGTCTGCGCTAAGGAAGTGAAGGCGGGGGCGGTGGCATAGCTTGGACTCGGGGAAGGTGAAAAGGAGTGAGGGAGGAGGAGGTGGGGGTGGGGTGAGTTTTCAGGGAAGGTGTTGGGGAAGATGTTGCAGGAGGTGGTGGTGTGTTCCTCAGTCTGTCTGCCCTGAACTGTCTCCCTTGTCTCACCTGCTTCAGGCATGAAGAGAGCATCAGCTAACACTTAGCTGTGCAAAGCCGATCAGCTTCACCTCGTCCGGGATCTCCGTGTCGTCGCAGCTGGACGCCTGTGCAAGGAGGAAGACATCAAGAGCGTCAGAGGGGGATAGATTGCATCATGACACTTGGATCTCCACCACCACAAATGATCCTGCAAAATCTCTAGGACAGCTGCAGTGTAACACCCTGGATTAATCAGACGATTGAAAATACTGCTCTTCCTCTCACAAAATTTGTTTTTTTCAGCCTGCTGAGCATTATACTCATAACTCTGAAAAGAACATGGGTTTGTATTTGAATTCACCAACAAAGCCACAGAAGCAGGAGAAAGAAAGAAATGACAAAAATGTGACAATTCTCTGGTTATTGTTAACTACAACTGCAGTTTAGTCAAGTTGATGGGATTCATCTTCAGGTGGGCCGCTCTGCATAGAGGTTAAAAAGATTTCATTTCAAAATCTATAAACATCACTGCGTCCAAACTGATCAGTCATCAAACAGGAGGATGTCATTACACAACCTCTTTTTGGACAGTTGACATGAAAGTTGATAGGTTGTTGTTAGGAGACACTTACTGATTTACATGTCGAGTAGACATATATTTATTTGGAGTTGTGGCAAATTTAAGTCCAACATTCATTTTATTTTTACCTCAGTTTTTGGTCTCCACCAACTCCTAAAAAAATATGTGAGCTGAAAGTCCCCATAAAGCTCTGCAGAGCTCAGGGGAACTGCACACTGTCGATTTGTCGCCGCAGGGGACTGCTCTTACATTTCATCTAGTCATTCAATGATTTGAGAATATAAAAAGTACAGATTACATTATTTAGGCTTGTGCAAATGTTAATTGTTTTGTTCTGGAAGTTTTATAAGATCACACTTACAATTTCATAAAGACAGTGAGTAAGAAGAAAGAGGACTTAATGTAGGTCAGTCACATCTGGACAATACTTAATCTGCTTTTAATAAGGTCAGAATCGTTGCCAGCGCTGCTGCAGTATTTCAGATAAGAGCATCACCAGCATGCAGAAGGAGCCAATGTGAAAAACAAAACAAAAATGAAAACTTGATCCATTTGCAGTTTGTAAATATAGAATAAAAATGTATACATGACCAAAAGTATGTGGACACATATCCTGTCCACATTCTTACACATTTTACTTTTAGTCTGGGGCTGTTTTTCCTGGTTTACACAAGTGCCCTTAGTTCCATTTACAAAAGCTAGAGCATAGACAATGGTGTTGTTTCAACTTTGAGGCATCAACATGACAATGCCCCTGAGCACAAAGTGGGGTGAAGAGGTGGTTTTTAAAAGTTTGGTGTGGAAGAACTTGAGGGGTCTGCACGGAGCCCTGTCATTAACCTCATGCAAAACCTTTTGGAACGTTGAATGCAAGTCATGCCTTTCCAGCATCAGTGGCCGACATCACTAATGCTCTTGTTGCTGAAGGGGAGCAAAACCCTGCAGCCAAGTTTTAAAATCCAGAAGAGTGGAGGCTATTACAGCGGTATATTAATGTCCATGGTTCTGGAATGAGATGTTCAACAATCACATATCGATATCATATCAGAAACATTATAAGGATTTTGGTAATATTCAGGTGTCCATATACCATGTTGGCCATGAAGTGTACAATCCCTAAGATGAACAGCTCCCAGTGGCAAAACACAATATTTATTTCAAAGTTCAGCCTTCCAGAAACTCATCTCACCCCAATTTTTATGCTGTTCAGATGCTACTCACAGAGGCCATGTTAAAGGCAGTGTGTATATAGATTTGGCAGTGTTCACCGAAAACTCGAGAGTCTCCTTTTCCATTCAGCTATTCTCACTATTCTCGCCAGTGTAAATGGGTGACCTAACCTCCTGTCCTCCAACACTTCACACCTGATTGGAGACAGACACTCAATCTCCCTGGGGGTCCGAAAGCCCTGCAGCTGTCTGATCAACATGGTGGGACCGTTATTTAAACAGGTCACTTTTTGTGAGCTCACAGAGTCTATAGTGACCTCTTGTTCAGTGAAGTCATAAAGCTGCTCGAGTGCCACCCACACTATAAACTGTCTGCATAAAAAGATATGAATTGTTCCCTCAGCGAGGGTAATTATTCTCACTCCCTGGGTTTTGTGACACTGTGCTCATAACTCTTCGTTTAGAAAGGGAGGGCTGAGCCACAGTGAGGATTTTACACTCCCTGCAGTAGAGCAGACTTAATATATGGAAATGTAAGCATGCGCATATATCTACATGGTGTGCCCAGAACTGCCCTCACTCCAACTCTCCAGAGATTTGTCCACCTGCAACACTGAGTAGCTGCTGATGAAGCAAACATGGCGGAAAGGTCACTGTGTATAACACCGTGACCCAAAGCACAGATGTTGTTTTCCCACAACAACAGAAATGTCAATAAAATCATAATTTACTTGTTTTTTGTAAAATTCTGCAGGACCAGATCATTGCTTCTTTTTTTTTCAACAAATAGCCATATGGAGGTGACCTCTTAAAGTGGCACATACTGTAACATGCAATTAATCGTAATCTGCTGTGATTATAGATAAAGTAATTAAGTGAGTCTGGATCACATGCAGACATTACTGTACTCAAAAACGAGTGACCCACTGGTCAACTGTAGAACGCACAAATAAATAAACAACTTCCAGCTGCTTTTGTTGTGATTTAACTGCTGAGTGATGCCTGCAGGAAGAAGACAGTGCTGCTGTTGGTTGAAAACTGTGTTTGACCGTTAGTATTTTCTTCATGCTGGAGATGAAGAGACACTGTTGGAATCATGACACTTATCTCCATGAATATTGCACAAAACAAAGTCAGACATTATACAAAATAATAATAAAGACTAACAAAGGGAAGCTATGATATGATATGAGACACATTTTTCTGATGCAGAGCTGTTCAGCTGTAAAATAAATTTCAATTACATTACTACTTTTAATATAGGTTTCCCGCAGGCTAAATGTGCACTGTGCAGCAGCGTTACACAGGAGAAAACAAACATAACAAAAATAGATATTGGATCATACTCAGTAGTGGCAGATACTCAATGCTGAAAAACTCTGAGGCTAAATGTGATGAGAAGATCTTATTTTTTATCTTTTTGTCAAAAATCTTTCCATGAACAAGGAGCTACTTTATGACTAGGCACATATCAAGATGTATACCTACACAACACTTTATATGAATCATATATATTTGTATTTAAACATCCAATGATTATTTTAAATCTAATTTTATTCTGGAAATTTATTTGTAAGGCTGTCCAGTACCAGACACTTAACTACACATACAAAATAGTTATAATGTAAGTATGTAAAAGTGAAAAGAAAACCTAGTATTCTAAAAGATTTTATTTTCATTATGAAAGTTACTATTTATTATCCATGAATACTCTAAAAAGTGTAAAGGGTAAAGATTGGGTGATAAGTTCAAAAGAGTAAGTAGACCTTGAGTTGGTATAGTATATAGAGGACATGTTTTCTGTAAACGGCCCTTGAGATAAAAAGATTTAAAAAACATTGGTATTTCAAGCATTTTTTTGTTAGGAGCCTCAGACATTTGGTAATGTCTCAAATCTCTTTCACCTTCTAAACTTTTCTAAATAAATTCTCAGCGAGAGACTAGAAACTATTTGGTTTGTTTGTGGACTTTCTAATAGCTCAAGCTCTCACATTCCTAACTGAACCTTTCATCAACAAGCTGTTTATGGCGCACGACAAACCCGGGAGGCTTCCGTCAACCATCAATCATCTGGAAACTCACCAGTTTGAAGGTCAATACTTTGTAGGTAGTCGGGTCGTCTACAATCTTCTGAAGGTTGGCAGCAACTGCAACAGTTACAATAACAACAAACATGTTTTATAATATGCAGAGTAAGTATAAGTATAGTTATGTTATTGCATAATTTTAAAATCAAATGCAATATATATAAGAAATACATTTCTATAAATTTGACTAATGTCATGTTCTAGGGGTTTACCAATTGAAATAAATGCCCGTCTCTAATAATACTTCTTCATAATCACTGCAAGTAACATCCTAACACTCTTTAAGTGAGGTTTTATCGTAAATGAGCTTTACGAGAATACAGAGGTGTAATATTACCAATTACGACATCGTGCCCGTTGACCAGACCGGCTGAGAACAGTTCCTGGGAAACGCCATCAGCAGTGTCTTGTGAGGGAATAACATGACAAATATTGGGCCTGCAACAATCCACTTACCAGGTAATTGAGTTAGATATTGAATTAGATACTGTCATGAGCATTCCCATTCACAAACACTCCCGTTACCCATTACACACATAACAATTCATAGAGCCTGAAGCTGTTATCACAAAGGGCATAACACACTCAAATCAATTTAGGCTGAACTCTTACCTCGCCCAGGAGTGAATTCAAACCGGATGTCATTCAGCTCCTTTCTAGAGTTCCTGAAAGGAGAGACAAGTGGGTGTGTTTGCACAAGTAGTATGCACAATTTGTTCAAATGTGTTGCAGCTCCCTTACAAAAGGAGCAGAGACATAACTGAGTGGCAGAACATCAGGAGACAAGGAGGAGACCACCAACATGAAAATGACTTATGTGAAATAGGGGAAGTGATGATAAGGTGGACAAGTAGCACAGATGGCGTGTTAACACTGGAGGACCACATCAGTGAGATTGTCAAACTTGGATGAAAATGAGTGTGAAACTGATGTTATTAAACCTACATTCATTGATTTTTTTTTTTTTTTTTACCACTTGGGACCATCACCTCAGGTTGATAAAGCAAACATGTTAACAAACAGCAGTTTCTTTCCTCCACAGGCAGCAACATTAGCATTCAGCTGAAGTAGCATTGTGTTCACTTGACAAACATTAAGTCTAATATTCCCCTCACCTTTTAGCTCTGTTTTGCTCTCCACCAACTCCTGAAGGAAATATCTGGCTCTTTAGCTTCTAAATGCCGCACTACGTTCACCAGCTGTTCGCTAACTTTGTAGCTCGATGCTGATGAGGCAGTGCACAGTGAGTTTTTACTGTTTGGTTTTTTTTTACGCTGAAAACGATGAGAGCGGTGTGATTAAACCAAACCTAAAGTTTCAGACAGAAGACTAAAACCATGAGGTGAAAGACAAAGTTCATTCCATCTTTTCAATCCATTGTTCAATAAAATGTAAATCCCCTTTACCCAAGTAAAACAATGATTAAATATTTTGTTACCATAAAAAAAAGTAATAGACATTATATTGAATTGAATTTTGTCTCTGTTTGAAGACATGGTTTGAATGACGTCCTGAGATTCAGTGTGTACCTGTTTAGACTGCAGGGAAATGTGAAAAAATAAGCATGTATACATCCAGCTCATTTGAAAGCATTAATAAAATGTGCCCTCGAGCCTCGTTGTGGAATCAACCTGCATTCATTTGCATAACGTGCATTTCAAATCTGTCTTTAATATTTGTGTGTGACAGATGAATGCTGGTTGCTGGTAAAGGAACATTTCAGTGCTGCCCCCAACACAACTACAGTAGGAGAAGATTAATTGCCTCCGACAAAGAGGTTATGTTGTCACCCATGTCTGTCTGTTTGTTTGTTTCTTTGTGCGCAGGATTACGCCAATAGGATTTGCATGAAACTTGGTGAAGGGATAGGGCACGGGCCAGGGAAGAACTTGTTACATTTTGGGGCCAATCTGGTTAAAGGGGGCGGATCCAGGAATCTTTGTTATCATTTCCCATAACATTGCGAGACTGGGCATTTTTCACCATTTTCCGTCAACATGTGCAGGATTGCCTGGCCTTGGCAGAGGTATGCGCTCCACTGTGTGCCATTCTAGTTTAGTTTGTGGTCTGGTGGTGCGGTCTTCAAACAAACAACACGGACAGCCCACAAGTGTGATTCAGCTTGACTTTCAGATTTACGGCTGAAAAGGGGAAAATAAATAAATAAATTGAAAAAATCAGTAACAAATCTGGCGAGGACATCAACAACAACTCCATTCCCTGCAGTGGAGGAAGAGGGGAGGACACACTGCCAAGCATGTCGAGGCAACATGTGTCAGAGGATCATAACCCTGCCCAAATAAAATGTGCCTAAACTACGCTCCTCCATGGATAAACCACATAAATCGGATAGACTACATCAGGACCATGTCGGATGAGCCTTATATATTGGCTGAACGCTGTCATGATGTGTGAGAGTTAATATTATTATCATAATATTATCAATTTAAAATACCGCTATGAAGATTTCATGTTTTCACAGCTCAGCAGCATTACAATTTGCATTTTTTACCCACCAATACCCTATATGTTTTTGACATGTTGTGAGCTAACTAGCGAGTGTGAGATGACGTGAGATGAATTATTCCACTGGACGATGGCAGCTTTATGACACATTATTTTGACTGTTTGTGACAGGTGATACCAGGGAGAAGCTTTATAAACATTTCAAATATAACAGATTGGTAAAGCAATCTCCAGAGCAATCCATTGTAATTGATTGCAGTGTTTTTGTCATACAGCCCTGTATTGTTGGCTGTCACAGTGGTTACTGACAGTGAGTAAGAAAAATGTAGATGTGTCACAGAAAACTAATGACGAGGCCAAGGCCAACAAACAGATGTTCTACTGTGTTGAGACTACATAGGTGTTTTGTACATTTAATGTCACACAGGCAGGCGGTAAACTGTACTGTACTGATAATACAGTGAAAATAGAAAATGTTCCATTTTTGAAAATGTTACAATCAAACCTTCCTGGTAATGATTTTTTTTCTGAATAATTTCCGAGAAGCTTCACAGAAAGGACTAGCAAGGTCTTATTTGATATTAATAATAAGGAAACTGTAATAGTGTTCAGTCTGCAGACTAATTAACTGATTCTAAATTATTGCTATTGTACCCTCGAGCTTCTTTTAAGCGATGCACACCAGGTTGCCCGAACAATACAATATTAAATGTTTACAATATTTACAATATGAAATTACTGCTCAACGAATGTGTGCTTGGGTTTCAATTGAGTTTTTCTTTCAAGGTAACTTAGAGGATTTTTAGATTTCATAAGTGTGTACATAACTGTCAGGAAATTTGGAAAATTGTAACGGTTTCCTGGAGCCCAAAGTGACATCCTGATGTTGCTTCTTTTGTCCTAACTAACTAACCAACTAAAAGCCTAAAACCTAAAAATATATAATAAGCTAAGGGGGAAGAGCCGTTGACGGACTCGTGACTAGTTGAAAAAACACATGTCACCTCTGGACTCCGCTCAGTGAAATCAATTTGCATCTGCGCTATTTTGGCAATTTAAGCTCCAATGACATTGCACCAACAGCCAAGTATATTATGCAAATCTTTACTTCCTCTTTAAACTGCTGACAATGCCTTTCTCAGGAGTCCTGCCTTTGTAAAATAAATGAAAGGGAAAAAAAAAAAAAAGATTGAACAAGTTCCAAACAAAATGTTGACATAAATCCAATCATGCTGCTGCTTTTCCCCCGTCACTGCCACCGAGGGGATCGTATTACCATAAACTCATGCTAATCAGCTGTAACTCATTTATTAGTTGAGAGAGGAGACCAATTAGCTGTTTATTTTGTTCTCTCAAATGCATGGCACTCATGGATTATTATTTTACTATTATTATTTCAAAACTTTTACAAATTGTCAAATTGTTTTGCAATGTTGTGTATTTGGCCGTCATATCCATGCGTTGGTATAATATTGGACCTGACAACTGACAATAAGATCCAGGGATATTTTTGAGTACATTTCTTGACAATGAGGAATAACGAGAAAACTACTTGATTATTCATTTGAGCCAGCCAGTTTCCAAATGGCAGAGCACTGGTCAGACTGATTTGACCGCAGAATTTCTTTACTCACAATTGCTTTGAGTGGTTTCTAACTAAGAACAATTCTCATTATTACTGACTTGGAGTTGTTAGTTATATAAAGTACGAAAACCTCACTGTGAATTCCGTTACGGATGCCTATCTAAAAAAAATTGTCTTTAAACAAACAAAAATCGCCACAAATTTACCCAACATCTACTTCACATTAATATTCCAGATAAATCCTTCCTTTAATCACCCTGCTTAAATGCACTGCTTCTTATGCAGGTCTCATACTATTTGTGAGGACCATAAATATCTCTTGTTCTGCCCCCAAAACATAGGAACACAGCCAAAGAAAATCCCAAAATATGAATGCAGTCTCTCATCTTATAATACCCTCTGTGCTGATTCACTTTAAAACATACCAGCCAAATCCTTCTCAACACAAAAAAGTCAATTTTCTCTAAATGAAACATTTCCTAAGGAATAAATTGCTCAGAATCAGTTTGCTTGCTTCTCATCCCAAAAATTCAAACAATTCAAAATAAAGCAAAATGCTGCAAAAAACTACTGATTCTGAGTCAGTGCAACACCAGCTGTTCAGATGGGGAGAGATTTGGCTTATTATGGAGCATTTGAAGGATAAACTGTACACAAAGAGGGGCTTGATGTTTTTCATCCTTTCAAAGGGTTTCTCATATCTTGCTGCTACATCAAATAAAATGTGAGTGTTCTGTCAAGTATGTCTTTTATAGTTCAGGAAATATAAAACAAAATACAAAAAATCCTGTCGTCAACACATCCCCCACGCAAGGAGCATGTCAAAGAAGAGGGTATAGTGAAAGGTCTTGGTAATCCACCAGGGCATTTAAATCTTTAGATTTCTGTGAAAAAAAAAATGCCGTTAAGCTATTGGATTTACATCTAAGAAGGCATCCATCATATGTCTGTATCTCTAATACTGAATATTCTGGCTGACAAACCAGAGAGAGATGACCTGACAGCCTAATGCAGCAGCCACATCAAACACAGTCAATACATTTCTCTGTGAAGGAAATGAATTCTTGTACTCCATGACTCTGCTTTGACACATTTTTACAAGCTTGTTCTGAAGATACCAGGATAACCTTATTTATTTATTTTTCCATCTAAGCCTACATATGTTGTAACTGTACAACTGATAACCATATTTAATCTGTTTGTCGAGTCAGAGCTAGAAAATCCACACACTGATCAAACATCACTAAACCCATGTGTGAATTGTGAAACTGAAGAACAGAAGAAAAAAAGCCCAAACTGTCAAA
>NW_019524832.1:12338-71811 GCF_002814215.2 Seriola lalandi dorsalis | reverse complement strand
GCACAAGACTACACCTCAAACTGCTTTGGCTCATTTTCAAAATGACAATAGCCTTAGAAAATGGGTTACAATGGCAGAGAGTCTTTAGATGAGATACACCCAGGCTATGAGCTGGCATTGTCAGGCAGACAGCCATTTACTCTGAGTTATTACTGCTGAGAGCATCCCTCCTGGAGAACCAACACACACACACACACATCCTCCCACCGGCACACGCACGAGACACACACACGTGTACAGTATGCACATGCATAGACGTACACAAACACACAGACAATCAGCGTGGCATCAAGGTCACTGAATCGTGACAAATTAGTGCTGCTGCTGAATCCCTCACCTCGGGATGCTGAATAGACAACCCTTCAATAGGAACATTGTTGGCATTCTCCTCATTCTAGGAGGAACAAAATGAGAGGCATAATTGCACAAATGCTTTTACATCCTTGGTAAATATCAAAGAGCTCATCTTATAAAGACAACACAGGAAAGTCAATTCACAAGAATCACTGAAGAGAAATTTGGTGGCTGCGTCAGACAGTTTTAAAAACAGGTGCTTGGCTGTTTCGATCAAACTGCATAAAAACGAGTGCGGTGAAATAAACATTCATAATTGAGTTCATGATTCTTACACAAGCCTCGGCCCGAGTAGGCCAGTTAATTGCAATTCCAAAAATGCCCCTCTGCCAAGTTATCAAATTGTGCAGCAGCAGAAAAAGGATGAAGTCTGTGTGTCTATGACAACTCGTCTCTTCACCCAAATACTAGAAAATATTTATCATTTTAATTGCATGCTAGAGTTAGTGTACGAGAGGAAAAACTAACTTACATCTTTGGCTTCATCTTTGACCCTTCGTGACTGGAGGGAAAAATCAAACACACATTTACATTTTCATATTCATAATCACACCGCAATAATAATGATTTATTTCCTCTTTTCAATTTCTGAAATCATTGGCAGGAAATTAAAAATACAACCTAGTAAGAATACTAGCAGAAACAACTTATTTCTTAAATCATTACTCTTGGTAACATATTATTTATTGCATCATACATTAAAGCGGGGTATCTTTATCAAAGAGCCCTTTGATCATAGCTGTCTACTTCCCCCTGCCTCAAATCCTTGCAGCTATCTTCCAGCTCATTAAAGCGACCTCATGACAGGCTCTCTCTCAGAGATAAGCCATCTGCTATCCAAAAAGCTAACTGATCAGGGAGGGGAGGGATGTACAGGGTCAAAGACGGAGGGGAAGTTACACAACAGCTTGATTTACAGCTTAGACATGACATGCAACAATAACAACAAACACCTCAATAACTGGTCAAATCTAAATTTCCATAATCAAGTAGTGATTTTATTACAGTGACAAGTGAGGCTTAATCTAAAAGATAATCTTGAACATTCTTTGCAGAACTTGTTCCTGATACACACATACACACATACGCATTTTAAGATGAATACTAAGAGTAAATATGAAAGGATGCACCCTGCTGAGGCAGGTCTTTGTGGGGTCTCACCTACCCTGCCCTGATTCACCGCCGCCTTGCCCTCCTCGCTGCCCTCGTCCAGCTCATCATCGCTCCACTCCCAGTCTCCATCCTCTGTCTTGTGCAGGTGACCGCTGGAGCCTGGGACCCTCCTCACCTGGACCACGACAACACACAGCCAGCACACTAAACATTAATGACATCATGCATAGTTTTTCCAATTGTACATGTCGCTGCATTGAGCTCTACTCATGAATCCATTAGGTTTTACAACTCTTAAGATCACTCCTTGTGATGAGCTGACATGCGTTGGTTCAATTGAAAAGCACATAAACAAATATATAAATATATAACAAGTATAAAGCCAAGTCACTCAGCCAGTTGAATATATCTGGTACAGCAGCTCATTGCTGCCACAATGAGATCCTTTTCATGATACAACAAGAAATTTTTCACATTATAATGATTCACTTAAGAGTAAGTTTTTGCCTAAAATGTCTTTCATGATCTAGCATTGATGATTTTAATAGAGATTAGAATAGAATTGAATAGAATAGAATTATATTAGTTAATGTTTGATTTTTAACCAGCAAAAACCAGCATACACACACATTTACACAAGAATCTTTCATCACTGATTAAGACCTTGGCGGACAAAACATTGGACAAATAAAACTTTGGAGGTTGGAAATTTAAGTCTACTGATATGACAGCTTTTGTTATATATAGTACACTGTCTTACAAAACAGCTCAGAGCTCCAATAGAAACCTTAAGGTTGCTCAAAGTAATACAATCCATTTAGCAGGCACAGCCTGGTTACAGCACAATGAGTACAGCACGGAACAAGGGAAAACACTGTAAATCATATGGAAAGCCAACATAAGAGGGATATCCAATACAATTTAAACCTGGTTAAACACCAGTAGTAATATGACTGCAAATGTAACCAGCATAAAAAGCAGATAAGTATGGCAGAGTCATTGGTAGAGCCTGTAATTTGTTGCACTTCTACACATCCTGGAAGAGCATGTAAGACAAGCAACACATGACTAGTCTAGCAGTGTGAGATAAGGTATAAGAGCGTCACAGTGTTACAGAACAGACAGCACACAAAACTGTAAGCCACTACCACCATCCTTCTCCTCAACTATAGACAAGGTCAAAGTTAAAGAAGCACTACCCTTCTGGTGGTGTCAGGTTTATTTTCCAAACCTGACATAGAACCAAGGCTCCCCCACTTCTGTTCAGGGTCCTTGGGCAAAACAGATACAGATCAATGCACTCTGCAGCCATACACGATCACCCAACTAACATTCACACACATACAGAGACGCCGATACAGGATGCACAAATCATGCAGCTGACAATACCACCCAATGCAAATATACAGAAATATATGCGAACAGAAACATCATAATATACGGATGTAAAATCAGTGATTGCAAAGGTAAAATTGCTGCACATTCAGGTAAAATGTACTGCATCTTGAAATCGGGCTTCAGAAAACATCCATGCAGAACTCCAATCAGCATCCTATCATCACTTGTGCAGTGAACCATATGTTTGAACTCAATATCAATCCCATTCTACTTTCCCACTTTTCATTATGTAACAAATCAATGAGACTAGCCCATCACCTTGGCTGTAAACCACTAATGTCTAATCTTTCAACAAAAAAAAGCCTCCAATTTTCTCATCCAGAAGCTCTACTGTGGGTGTCACGGTGCCCTCTGCTGGCTACTCAACTCACATGTACCTACTGTTTATACAGAATGACTCTGCATGTAATCTTTTTTTAGATTCATATTTCAAATTACTTTTTTGGTGACAGCTGACCAGAGCCTCTGCCATCTCCTTTTCATTCACTGGAGCATTATCAAGGTGAAGTTAAGTCCCTTTAAAGCCAATTTAAAGAGTAAAGTTTTATACCGGCTGTTCGGCTTAAAGTCTCATCTCTTAAACCCCCATAGTGCTTGTTTCCGGGGAGATGAATTGCATGTGTTTACCATGACCATAGAAAGGAAAAAAAAAAAACCACTACAGAAACAGAACCAGAACACCAAGGAACAGAGGAGCAAAAGGGCGGAGGAAAGCTATTCACACTATTCAGTTCACAGAGGCCAAGAGATGTGGGGAGGTTGTGATTAAAGAGGAGCTAAGCTAGAAGGTTTGAGCATACCTGAGGAAAATCTTGGAAGAGCAAGGCCACTGTGGTATTCCTATAAACGGGGTCACAGCATCCTAAGATGACAGTGTTTCTGCAGTATTGCTTGTCTCTGCAAGCTTTGGGTAATGTTTGCTGAGTGTATAATGTAGACGACTCTGTGGGTCAAATCAGCAAAAAAAAGACCAAGGACACTGGCTCTGCGGCTCATGCATTTCATGCACTGAAAGTATCAAGTGAAGCAGACTGTATATACTCTGTATGCAGTCTAATTTTACACTTTTAACAGGACTGTACACATAAAAACACAACAAATGACTCATCTATAAAAGTGCACTACACAAATTGCGATCATTTGCTTTAATATTTATCATTTGGCAAAACGTCTTGCTGTGCAAATCATAAATGCTGTAGCTCATTTTAGATCCAGTCTCATATGATTTTCGTTTTGACCTGTACTGACAAAACTTAATATAGGAAATCCTGTTTAGCAATAGGTACCATTCATAGCTATGACTACTGTAGTTACCACATTAACCATCAACAAACCTCAATAAACTCACGCTACTCCACCATAGTTGGCTCCCTCTTTATTGACACCCTGCCCTGTCTGTGCGTAATGTTAACGTCATACACAGTAACAGCCCTGCTCTCCACTATGCCCTCCATTTACTCCCGACCATGTCAGTGAATTTCCACCCCTCCACTCAGCCACTCTGCCTTTCGGCAATAGCCCTCTGTTCCCATTTCTGTCCTGGCCATCCAGGCGAAGTGTTATGTGAAGCCAATATCAGCTGTGCCTGAAAACCGCACTTCCTCCTAATAAACTGTGGACAACTGAGCAAGCACAGTGAACAATAATGTGCTCCTTTCTGTTACCTAATGTTAACAATTCATTTAATCCTGTTTGTCTTTAGTGGGCCACATGCAGAGCGCTGCACTGGAGGCCACAGACACAAGACATCAGGACATCTACACTATTTGACTCTGCAGTGGCCCATATTTTCAAATAATATGCACAACAGTTTGGGCATGATGTGTTTGAGGTGCTGAAGAAAGTCAGAGTGCGTAGCTTGTGTTGACTGTAAATGCAACACTCTGGTGGAAAGAGATATTTCAGTCAATCCCAGCCCTCTGCCATAATTTGTTAATGTTTAGTCAATAACAGAGTTATTTTACAGGGAATGTTTGTATAAACATACCTTCTTAGCTCTCTGGGAAATCTTTGGCGCACGACACAAAAGCTTCTCAACCAGATATTCTTTGTTCTGCAAGAGAAAAATCAAACTATGAATCAAAACATCATCAATAAACACAGTGAACTGAGTAAATTAATAAAAACCTGCTAATGAGTCACAAAGATCTCAAGTGTTGTGTTTGTAAATGGCAGCCCTCAGAAACCAGCTTTGTTGATGAAGCACAGAAGGTAAATGAAAGTTGTAAAGGTTAAGTTATCTTCTTAAAATGTTAGGGGTTAGACCAGTGACTAAACCAACTTGAATGGAAACAATACAGTGAGGTTCTAATACTTGTTCCTCCTGAATAACATTCATCACATTTACATGATACAAATGATGATACAAATAATTACTCTATTTTGCATTGCAGATATTCAGAGCAGTTGTTTAACAGCTTTTCATACCTCTGAACCAGAACATTTAGGACACCATTTTAAATAATCATTATGTTAAATTATTGAAAATACACATTTGACTATAAAATGTGAGACTCGCAGTCACTGTGTTACGGAGGAATTAACAAGGACAGAAAATGGAATTTGACTTTTTTTTTTGATGTATCCAAGTACATATAACCATAATAAACAAATAGGAAAGCATTGAGGTACAGGGCATAACATAAGCATAGCATTAATAACAAAAGCAAACAAAGAGGATGAGTCAAATATTTGAGTTGTAACAAATACCTTGGCCTTCTGGAAGAATTTACACTTCAAAAGCTCTGCGGCTGTCGGCCTAGAGATAAAGAAAAGTACATTTTGTTGGAAAATATATCTCAGCACAGCACTCACTGAATGTTAATCAGGTCTTTTTATTGATCACAAATTGCATCATCTCTCCTCACTGAAATATTTGGTTGATATATGGAAAGTGGAGCTAACCTTTTGGCAGGATCCTTCTGAAGGCACATAGTTATTAGCTTTCTAAATGATTTGCCGTATTTTTTTAGCATTTCCTTGTCCTCCACACCCGTCTCTAGAGTGGGTGGATCGTTCTGTAGGGTAAGCATTAAAACCTGAAAGGACAGGAAAAATGGTCAGAACCGCCCACAGAACAGAAATACTGTAGATGAGGAAAAGAAACTCAAAGCAGGAAACTCTAGCAGAAATTCTGTGGAAACTAAAAGCAACAAGTTCCTTTAGATTTAAGTTTTTTTTTTCTCTTTATTAGTTGTTTGGTTTCCCAAAAAGCAGAAAGTCAAAATGTCTCTTCATGCTTTTTCTTGCTAATGATGAAACTTCACTGAAACAAACTTTAGGAGAAAGGTTGGTAAGCCAAGACATTAATGGACACTGCTTTCTTCTTGTCTTTTCCAGTGCCAGTGAAAGCTACAAGTATAACTGTGATTAGGACATCAGACTGATTAAATAACACCCAATAACACATCCAGAGCACTCACCTTCATGGGAGGGTAGCGGTGATAGGGTGCGGAGCCTGTTGCTAACTCTATGGCTGTAATTCCAAAACTCCATATATCTGCTTTGAAATCATAGCCTCGTACCTGTGGATACAGAATTACAATAATCTGTAAAAGAATACACTTAAGTCCGGGAGACTTTATGTTAATGTCATGATCTAAGAGCGTCACAAAAACATAAAATTATTGATTATATGATTTATTAAAAAAATTAACTAATGATAGAATTACATTATGTAACGCATAAGCACGTTAGAAGTAAACTCACAAAGTCAGGCAAATACAACTGATACAAGATACGATGTAAAGAGTTTACAGTGTCACCAACAGCTAGCTTTGTATGGACAGAGACAGACTAACCTGTTCCATCACCTCCGGTGCCATCCAGCATGGTGTGCCAACAAAGGTCTTTCGTACTTTGTTTCTTGTCATATCCCCGCCTGTAGCCAGGAATGCGCTTACTCCAAAATCTTAAAGACAATAATAAATAACGCACAGTTAAAACCTATTAACAATCTGAAGAAATACAGGTTGACGTATGTTGTAATGAATCCGTCTACAGGCAGGACTTTTTCCATATTCTCACATTCTGGGTTAAAACAACATGGTGACAAATGAAGAACTGCAGGCTGCAGGTAAATATTGTACAACAGAAAGCAAATGAAAGAATTTCAATTTTAGCAATCAGAGGCTAGTTTCTATTGATCTCTCCAAATGTGAATAAAGCATCTCTGCTTCTTTGATTTGCAGGTCATTGATAACTATTGGTCAAAACTTTACATTCAACAAAATGTTAGTGTAAATAGTCATGGCATAAATGCAAAAACAAAAATATTTGTCATAAATATCAGTATGTTTGTATACTATTTAGAATTTACGAACCTTTCTCTTTGAGTTAGATGATATACTCTAACCTTTTTTTCACGGTAAAAAATTCCACTTGTTAAAGTAGCAAAAGCATAAGAGGTGTTACTAATAACATTAAGTCCCAGTAAGCTATAACAGTGATACAGTGATGCTGCGTTCATGTCATACAGTTCGGGCTGTAGCCACGAGCAGCCAAGTCAGAGAAACTCTGAGTTGAAGATACCGGGAGATTCTGACAGGGACAGTATCTCCCATCTGATGAAAAGAGCCACTGTAAGTGTCGATAAACCGACTATTAAATGGCTACAAAAGCCACAATCAATGGCAGTTACACCCAAATAAAATCTAGTATTTACACACAATACAATCAATTCAACTAATTGATTAATTGATAAAAAGGGGTAACACTTTATCTGTTTGTATCTGGTTTCACTAGTCAATAAACCCTTCCAAGTCGGTACAATCATCTGATTTTCCTACTGTGACATGTCAAAATGGCTTCTGTGAAAAAGGCCTATCAGATATCAGATATCAGATACCATGGTACATGCACAGAAATCAAGTGGCTGTAAAACCTGCAAATTTTCTTTACAGGCTTGCATCCATAATTTGTTCAGGCCTGTAAATGAATTCATTATCAATTCTTAAAGGCAGTATATAATCCCTACCGTGAAACTACTGCTGTACAAAGCTGCCAGTTTCAATATACGGACTGCATAAGCAGATATGGAATTATTCAGGACGTATTATCGGTCTAATGTCAGAGCTGCTTGATTTACAGAAAAAATGCATTGCCATTCATCTTTGATTAATACAATCTATGGATTCAATGCCACAGTTTCAGCATATGTGCGTCTTTTAATTTAAACTAAAGGATGACTTAAGAGACTGTAGCAATACAATTGTAGTACTATGTTCACCACACCTGCAATCTGAACAGATCCATCCTCTCCCAGTAGTATGTTCCCAGCTTTCACATCCCTGAGGTCAACAAAACACAAACACAGTCACACATCAAAGTCATATGGAGCAGCATTGATTCTTCCGTTCGCGTGAACCCGTCCCACGGCCCACCACCATCTGGATCTCTGCCCAAGGGGCCGGCTCTCAGTGACCTTGAAATCCAGGAAGTTTACAGAACACAACAACTGACCTGCAGGTCAATAAATACAATTACATGAATGGTTTTAATTTCTTTTTGTAAATAAGCATTTTAAGCCATTTGTTTATCTTATCCAGAGAGCCCCTTACAATGGAGTGACTATATTCTCTTACAATGAGTTTCTAAATTCTTATAATAACTTATCAAAAAATAAAACCGCAACAGCAAATTTCTGACGTGTTACCTGTGAATCTGTCCATTTCTGTGCAGATAGTCCAGGCCCTCTAGCACTTCTTTTAATATAGTAGCAATGATAGGCTCATCTAGAGATCGATTTTTGTCCTCATCTTTGCTTGTGTGCTTAATTATATCCAGCATAGAGCCTGAGAAATACACCACAGAAAAACAGGAACACTGTGTTCATTTTGTATGTTTTAAAGGCACAATACAAATCAGCTGCGCAGTGTTCCACTGAGTTATTACATGATCAATATCTACAACCAGGCACAATTTATTTCAGCGTCTGATAATTGTTTGTTGTCCCTTAAACAGTAAATCATGACAGGCAGTACAATACAGTAACAATATTGCTGTATTTTCTTCACAAGTGAGAGTCATAAGTAAAGCAAAAGGAACATCATCAGACTACAGATGTTATTTACCATGGGAGGCAACCAAGAGTGTGCTAGCGCTTTCATATAATTGTCAGAAATAATAAAGAATAAATAAAGCCAGACTAAATACTGTGCTTTTTAAGGGTTTAGATCTTATGTTTTCTAGGATACATAATGGAAAGTAGTGGCTGAAATGCTCATAAAATTGCTCTGTTTGTTTGTTTTATGCAGTATGTTATGTATGACTGTGCTACTTTTTCATTTGAGACAACTACAGTATAAGTGAGTTATAAACAAGGTAGGTGTTAACCTTATCAGCAGATCAAAGCACAAACATGAAAAAGGGCATTTACAGTGTATCATCATCACACTGACTGAGTGTTCATGCATTATTAAGATAGAGGTAGGATTTAGTTCCATACAGCTTGGAAGGTGAAGCTTACCTCCACTCAGAAGCTTCATGACTAACCAAAGTTCATCCTTCACGACAAACGAGGTGTAGTAGGTGACAACATTGGGATGGTTGCACTGGCTCATTGCCTGAATTTCTTTCTATTGTGAGAGAAAAATGACAGGACATTCCACTTTTAATCATAACTTTTGTTTCAACAGGAAACATCAGGAAAGTCAGCGTATTTATATACACCTCAGTAACAACAAGCTTGTGCAGCAAATGATCCAATATTACAACCCACAAAGTGCATTAATAAACATTCAATTCTCAGATTAAAGATATCAATGAAAACATGGATTAGAGGTAAAGTAGTAGTAGTAGTAAGGCATGAGAGAGAGAGGTACAAAAACACTGTGCACACATGCTGAGAAATTAGCCCGTATTTATTGTACTCACCAACAGCTCATCCATGCTGGTCTGGCATTTTTCCAGGTTGATTCTCTTTATGGCCACACGCTCCTGTCTGGGGGTACAGAGGGCCGCCTGCACCACAGCTGTGGCCCCGCTGCCTGGAATCACAGCCACAACAGAGCAATGACAAAGTAGACAGGAGCAAAGACGGGACACACAGCTGGAAGACAACTTTCAAATTAAACATCAGTCTGTGGCTTTATGGCCTTTTTCACCGGCCAAGTGTTTTTTGTGTTTATGTTATGGTATTCATCCTTCATGTGTGCTGGATGAAACATTAGACAAACACTATGACACAAGATGACTTGAAGTGCAACGTTTTTGTTTGTATTTCCCCCAACATGATGGGTTGTTGACTTGCTTCATCACAAATCAGGCTTCACGCCGGAGTAGTGAAGTTGTTCACACCAAGAAGCTGTGACACGCAACATACTGCTCACCAACTGTTAGCGGCAGATAAGGAGCAGGGAATACATGAGATCAGACTGCTTACCAGTTGTTTATGAGAACAGAGAGGGGGTCTCACTTACTCATCACAGTCAGCAGCACACAGCTGTGGTGCCTACCTCTTATCAGCAATGATATGACTTATCAGCTCATCTGCACAGTACAGGCGTTTGCCAAAAATATTCGGGCAACTTCCTTTCGTGACTTTCAGTACACGTGAGATTTCCATTGTTGTTTTATTGACTAATTACTATTTTTAAATTATAATGATTCATGACAACACTAAATTCAGTATTTTGTGACTTATGCAGATAAATATAACTTTTCAAATGATGGGAAAGTTGTAAGTTTTTAGATGTCTTTGGGAATGAAAGAATTATTCCATAAAACCACAACAAGCATAGTCCCAATCGGCATAGTAACAGTGGAAGAACACACATTCACAAAGGGTTAATCCTAATGAGAACATGAACACACTGACAGTAAACAATGCTTAACAAGTGAGTGAGCATGTCTTAGTTCACTGCCTTTGACCAGTGGCTATTGTGGAAGTTAGTGTTGAAACAATTTGTCAATTAATCAATCAGCTGTTTTACAGAAAATGTATCATCAACTAATTTGGCATCATCTCAGTTTTTCTTGCAGTTGGGCTGACTAAATGATTGCTTAATGATTACTAAAACAAAAAGATGAATAGATTAATCAATAATGAAAATAATGATTAGTTGCAGTCCTAGTGGAAAGCAAGTCTCTCACTTTTTTATTTAGGGTATGTTCAATGATTCTACGATTGTATGAGGCCTACTATTAACCATTATTCTAATTATCATCATTAATATGAATAATAGTTGTATGGTCATCGTGGTAAGTACATGATGTTTGTAACATTGTTCACCTAAAAAAAAAAAGTGAAGTGCCATCACAGACAACTCAACGAACAGAACACATTGTGGTCTTTACACCGCCACAGCATCTGTGATTTTAGTCATGTCTGATTAACTGGACACGTGCCATAAACTGGCATCGCTGGAGTAGGTCTCTATTATCCGAGCCGCTGAAAACGCACTTAGGCAATGTGACATTTTCAGCCCGAGCAGCAACCTGCATTTCGGCTGCCTCAGCTTCGTCTGAATCACAGACACATCTGCCGTAGACCGGTAGTCTCTAAATGTCCCTGTTAACATCCGCATTGCAAAGCATTGCAGGAGGCTACTGCACACGAAAAAGCCGGTAGGCCCTCGTCGTCATTGCCAGCTGATAACCCGCCGCGGCATGCCTTCCCATGATCACACACAGCGTCCATCACAGCTCCGGGTACTAACCTATGACTTCCTGCAGCTCGTACGACTCCCTGGTAATTGGCCAGCTGGTTGTCAGCGCCGGTTGCGGGTGGTGGACAGGAGCCGGAGATTCGCCTTGATCCGCCATGATGATGATGATGATGCGCTAGTTAGCAGCCTCACAGATACAAACAGAGAGAAAGAGAGAAAGGGAGGGAGGGAGGGAGAGAAAGAGAGACTCAGAGAGGGAGAAAGGGAGAGAGAGAGAGAGAGAGAGTCAAATTTGACCTCACCTCCTCGGTACAAGTGTCAGCTGGCAGCTGCAGCAGCGCAACTACCGCTAGCGATGAGCACAACCCGGAAAATAACGGACCACACACATGCGCGCACACAGACACAGACACACACACACACACACACACACCACAGCAGTGACATGCAAGTTGACTATACAATACTCTAGTTCAATAGTAACAGGAAGACATTCATTAACCTCACTAGTAATCATCTCAACTGCCAGGCGGCTCTAGAGGCTTCAGTTTAGGTCATTAATTAATCATGTTTTTCAGTTTATCGTAATAATGCAACTATTTCAAAATACTGTGTGCAAGATGAATTATTATCATCAGGTGAAACGACTTGGCAGCTGCTTTGTATGAAACAGTGACACGGATAGGTGACGATTTAACATATCACATGCAGCTAGAACTGCAGTTGATGTTGTGAAGACTGGCCAGTAGATGGCGCCATCACATCTTTATATGGTCTGTTGTCTGATGACTGCAGGACAGAGTTAACACAGCATTGGAGAAGTGAACATACATTGAAACGATCAGTTAGTCATTGCCAAACATGCCATCTGTCTGCAGCTTCTCAAATGTAAATATTTTATGCTTTACTTTGTTTTATGTGACAGCAATTTGAATATCTTTGGTTTGTGGACTGTTGGTACAAAAAAAAAAGTAATGCAAAAATGACATCCCCACCTGTAGGATATTTTACAGAGAAAACAATCAATAGAGAGAATAATTTGCAGATTAATCAGTTATGAAAGTAATCACAGCTTCTTCCCTATTTGTTAGATTTTACTTATATAATGCTTGTCCACTATTATGCTACAGATTATGTAAGGGTCTATTTGTGGATTCTATAGCATAATAGTCTGGTCTATCCTTCATAAAACTCAGTAACATTTACTCAATATTTTGTAATACACTAGTCACATAGCATATATAATACCTCTCTTATGTATTCTGTTTTTTTTAATATCCAGTTTCTGTACAAATTGTTTTAAAGGTGTTTTGCTTTAACTTAAATGTCAATTTGTGGTTCTGTTTAATTGCATCGCCTTATAATAAGAGGTGTTTCTAATATTTCAGTGATATAAATGCATTGGACAAAATATTACAAACAATTTGCAGAGTAATGCAATGCTATTCAGGAGCACCATCCAAACTCTGTGTAATGTATAGGGTCTCCCTGCCTATTTACATAAAGGCTATAGAGACGGACGCTTTGTGTTCCTTTAACTTAAAAAACAAACAAACAAACAAACAAAGAAAATAGGTCACATCACATGGGGCAGTGACCACTTTTAATTCATGAAGTGTTACAAGGTCAGATTCACATCTACTGAGTACTACATCAAACCTGTCAGTAGGTGGCACAGTTTACCAAGCATAGCGTAGTCATGAAGCCCATTCCTACATTGTTGCTTTATTATTTGCGCTTACATTTCCCTGTTTTACTAATATTGCGTAACGATCAGTTCGAGTTGGGCTGTAATAAATCCTTAAAGTAGACACATCAGATCTTGAGCAATTTATTGTCTTATTCCTGCCGTAATACGTCAGCAGCAGTCGTATAAAAAAAAACGCTTTAAATAAAACATCTTCTTCCACGGTCAGTTCAGAAGGGAACCTACTTCCACTGTCAGGTTGAGTGTTACTCTAAAGGGGCTGACGCAAAAAGTGGTTTACCTTGATTACACCGTGGTGTAGCCGGCATAGCGTACACCGACTGTACTGCATGACATTTCAACGCACCAATCAGTTGCGGAGGAGCTGATTGAGTCTACTTCCCTACAGTGGAATAGCTGAGGGGAAGCGGACGGACGGCGATCTCACACGGATATCTCATCATCAGCCGAGTCCGCGCGGTCAGATCGCCTGTGAGAGACCTCCGAGATACAGCGGGCCATCGATTTCTCTTTCGACCCGGTCACAGTGTCTGCTGCAGGGTGAGATGGCCGGTATTTTGGCGTGGTTTTGGAACGAGAGGTTCTGGCTCCCCCATAATGTAACCTGGGCTGACTTAAAAAACACAGATGAGGCTACGTTCCCGCAAGCCGAGGACCTCTATCTGGCGTGTCCTTTAGCATTCTGCATCTTTATGATACGACTGGTTTTCGAAAGGTGGGTCTAAAGCACATGCCATTAATCCAGGTGGCCGTGAAACGGTTTGTTGTTATGTCGATGAAATGTTCCGGGTGGATGATGCAGCACAGCTCTCTGTCCATGTTCGTCAGTCTGTTACCTAAACAATGGCATCTTATCCGGTTAGCCCACAAATCACCAGGGTTGATCATCCTTCTTTCGGCAGGCCCGCAGCATTACGAGCTGTCTGTATTTGATGCATCTGACAGTGTACACACAGTGCAGCCAAGTTACCCTACCTGCCCAAACCCAGCTACTGCCCTCTCAGCCCAAACCCAGATTTCAGTAAAGCACGAGGCTGAGAACAGGCTGATTTTTTTTTTTTTTTTTCTTAACTGCCCTAGTTGTGATGGGTGCATGTTGCATCACAATATCTCTGAATATTATTGTACAATCAGCAATATACAGTAAGGCACAGAGTCATGATAGTCACAGCTATGCTCCTCATGCATATGTGGGTCAGGAGTCTCTTTAGGGCATTTAGTGACTGAGGCCTTAAATTTCTCCATTAAACCCTTCAGAATTTATCCCTGAAAATGCAGCATGTTAAAAAAAGTGAATATCATATTGACCCATAGGTGTTGAGTCCATGTGGTGCTGTATATATCATGAATGTATTCATATCTTATTATATACCCATTTGATAACTCAGATGCGCAGATGCACGTGTCTAGATAACTGTTACTCACCACCGGCAAAGAGTTTATGGCTATGCATGTGGCTCCAGATGAATGCCTCGTGTCCCCATCCCTAAATGTGACTAATGCACCTATAATTCATCTCAATGATACTGTCTCTGTGTTGATGTTGATCACAGAATGGTGTCCCGATCTTTTACCTGCAGGTTTATTGCAAGACCATGTGCGATGGGCCTGAAGATCCAAGCCAACGGGCCACAAAAAGCACAACCCAACGCCATCCTCGAGAAGGTTTTCACTGCTATAACCAAGGTGGTGCATGTGTTCCTCCTCGTTCTTGTTTATGTCTTGTCATGCCTTTGTAATTTGTACTACAATGAAAGCTACATCTAACACACTGAGTGCTTATTTTTGTCTTTCCAGCACCCAGATGAGAAGAGGCTTGAAGGCCTGTCCAAGCAGCTTGACTGGGATGTGCGGACCATCCAGCGCTGGTTCAGACAACGGCGCAACCAGGAGAAGCCCAGCACTCTCGCTCGATTCTGTGAAAGCATGTAAGGCAAATAACATTTAACACCACAACATATACCTAACTTACAGACTTTCCTGACCGCTGTAAGCAATCCATCACAGTGAACATCATGTCTGCTTTGTAGCTGTCATGTGTAATGTGAATTTATTGTTGGCTGGTTAATGCCATTCTAAGTGAAGGCTGATTTAAATAGGCTGCACTGCATTACCACTCATCAATAGCAGAACCATGACAGTAGGAAAAGCAGGCATGATGTTCGCAGTGATAAATAACTTTATCCCAGCGAGTTTCATGTTTCTGCAAGTACATTTTCATACTGGTTATGGAAATGAAAGGAAACACTATGGCTGTTTAGAAGCACACATTCTCAAACATGTTTTACTTAAATAAATGGTGGCAGTCGTTTAAAGGTGATTCTTAGAGCTATAATTCACAGCTCGTTTTATTATTGATTACTACAGGGATTATTCTCTATTAATTATTAATCATTTAGTCTAAAAAATGTCCAAAAGAATAGTTAAATATATGAAAGAAGACATCTTCATATGACTTGTTTCATCAGACCAATAGTCTAAAACTCCCAAATATTCCTTTTAAAATGATACAAAACAGTCCTCACTTTTGGAAACTGGAAAGTTTGGCATTTTTGTTTGAAAAATGACAGAAACAATTGATCAGAAAAGTTAAATAGATTACTTTTTTGGCTATTCAATTAATCAACCAATTGTTTCAGCTGTAATTATTTTTTAGTAAATAAAACAAACAGAAACAGAAATGTTTCTATAGTCCAAAACCTGCCATTCAGTAGCTACTTCAGTTCTGGTTGGTTTCTGTCTGGTACAATGCTTATGAAGATTGCAACATGAATGCTTGTGCGTCCGTGGGATAATAGTTAAATGTGTCCCAGTACGAACCAACAAACCCACTCAGGCTGTAATAGAGAACTGGCTAATCTGCAGTAGAGGGTTTGCCATCAGGGAGATTGTAGTTACTTAGCAGTGTGATGTTAAAGGCCAATGAGCGAGTGTGGCTGTCAGAGCAGAGTCATGTCTGACACCAGTAGAGCCAATCTGGCAGTTTGAAACACAGGGAGCCTCACATCTTCTGATCTGCCCGAGGCTGCTGTTCACTCAGGAGGACAGTGTTGGCTGATTAGACCACTGGACTCCTATTACAACCTTCAAGAGCAATCCGAAAACGCAAACCTGTTTCCTTACACGCAAGAAGAAAGCGGATTTGTGCTCCTCTGGAACACGCATGAGCTTTTGAAAACATGCTTAGCTTGCATTAGTTCTCTTTAAGCAACGATTGCGCCAAAGCTGTTATCTGCATACAGCATAATTGACTGCAGACGACATCGTGCTTTGCAATAGTTTGGCTAGGTTGTCTGTTTCAGTTGCTTACGATGTAATTCTCTAAACGGGGTTGGCTTCAGTCCTTTAGCAGCGATTGTGCTCTAATTAGACCCTCATGCACAGCTGTTGCAGACTGATAGCATTCTTTGTCTCTCAGTTGTCAGGATGGCTGATCTGTTGTCTGTTCTTTTCATTATGCAGACAGTATGTAACAGACACATTTGCTCAGGGAATAATGAAGACTCTGCATGGAGTTTGTTTACTAGGTATTGTTATTGCCTCTCTTTTTCCCCAGATATACAGCAACAACAAAAAAAAAAAAAGCCATTCCAACAAGTTCAAGCATGGATTATTTTTTTTTTAACAAGTAACCTACAGTAACCCCTGTTTCTCACAACAGAAACTGAAATCTTTCCAAAAATTTCTTAAAACAGATGTTGTGCAGTCATAGCAAAGAAACAGTTCAAGAAACAAACAAAAAATGACCTGAACACTGAAGTGGTATTATTTCACCACAGTGACAGAGGCTACTTGTGTTTGGAAATATTAATTATATTTTGAAAGAGACTAAATGACAGATTAAGACGACCACACCAATTTTTGCAGTGTAGTTTTACCTGCAAACCCCTCCTCTCTTCAGTGTTCCTTGGTTAGGACAGGCTGAGGCAGGATCACGCTTTGATGTCCTCGATGGCCCCAGTTGTCTGATCTCATCTTCCTCTGTCCTTTCTCTTCTCTGCTTTCACTGAGAGCAAAGAAATGATCGAAAGCAAAATAATGCAATTCACTGCTTCTTGAGACACTGAGATTGGCTTTTTCTGTGATCACTAAATAGTTTGTATTTTTATCCTGTAAGATTTGGCCTTTGATGTATGCTAAAAAGGTTTTGAAAGGATTTTGTATGGTATGTTTTTTCGGGCATAGACATATAAATACAAGCATTTACAATGGATCTTTTAAGGAATAGTTTTACATTTTGGGAGAGATGCTTATCCCCTTTCTTGCTGAGATTTAGATGAGGAGATTGATACCACTCTTGTATGTGTACTATGAATATGAAGCTACTGCCAGCAGCTGGTTACTTTAGCTTAGTACAAAGTCTGGAAACAGGCGGAAACAGCTGGCCTGGCTCTATCCAAAGGTAACAGAATACATCTAACAGCTCACTAATTAACACATGATATCTTACTTGTTTGAACCAAACAAAAAATGAAGTATAAAAGCAGCGGGTTATTTGCTGCAGTCTCTCTTGGCTGGGCACAGTGACTTGCCTGATGTCACTGTGATAAGTCTACAAAAAGTAACTATGCATGAGCAAGAAATAACGATAATAGAGATATACTGAGATGTGTTGTGTTAAATATCAGAACATTTTCCAGAATGTTAAACTATTCCTTTAAGTTTTTCTTTGTTGTTTTTGAGGTGTGCGGTCATTGCAAAATTTCACATTCATAACTACAAATGAACACCTGCATTTCCTTGACAACGAATGCCCTAAAACTATGCTCTCTTAATTCATTCATTTTCTTTACTTTAGTCAGATATAAAAAAAAAAAAAACCAAAGCCTGCAGTAAATTCTTAAGATGAATTTAGGCACTTAACCTCTACAGAAACTTACTATTAATAGCAGCTAAGATTAGCAATATCCTCATTACTGCTCCTTCTCCAACCAAAATATAAGTGTGTGATTTTCATACCTTTCAACCAACACACCTCCCTAGGAGCAGCTAGTAGACACCAAGCTGACAACTAATAAGCATGTTTGTGCTCGGCACATGCTTATCCTCATGCTGAGTGATGAGCCACATACACGTGTTCTTGAGAGACGACGGCCACACCCCTGTTTTTTCCTTAAAATTAGTCGCAGTCTTCTGGCTTGCACCACATTAAAAATAACTAGCTATTAACAAGCTTTTTCATGTGGGCAATTGGAAATCATGCCTAGTAATCAGACCAAATTAGACAAATATACAAAGGTGAAAAGGATAGCTATTACTGCCTGAAGCTTAATAGAGGTGGCACTGCTAATTTAACAGCAAAGATGGAATATATATCAAGGCTTTCTCACAACTGAATTTTGATTAAAGCTAGCTCATGACTGATTGTGATGTTGAACCATCTGGAAGCAAACAGTTGCATTCAGCTGGTGCTTAGACTACCCACCTGGAGAAGTGACAACGTTGAATCAAATAAGCCAGCAGGACCTGCTTTTTATCATTTCATTCCAAAGCTAGGTGCCACACTCAGACTAAAGCCAACCCCATTACTTAGTTTTTGATCAAATCAAAGCTAGTACAATTATTTCCTCCCTCAGGCAACGGCCTGTCTGAACAGGTACATTTGGTTTAATGGGAATCAGTGGATCTGTCTCAGTTTAAAACTCACAGTTTTGTCAGATATCATGAATGATTCATTAATCTATAATCAAGCTATTGTGAAAGGATGGTGGTTCCTTGTGTATCCTGACTCATTACTTAAGCTTACTGGTATTATATCATATAAATCAAAATTTGTTACTGGTTTGTCAACCTGCGACAGTTACTAACCAGAACCAATTAATTACAAGTGTAATCGACTAATTGCTGCTACATCATGAGCAGGAAATTATCCCTTGACCCTTAGATAATTGAATGAAAAACATTTCCATTTCTCTAGAACCAGTCTTTATCAACATTGTATCTGGAAAACATAACTCATAATTACCAAAAAAAAACCCATCTGTGCCTGACTTCAGAAGAAAATCTATTCACAGGAAGCCGTGTGAGTCATTGTGATTGTACATATATAGCAACGATTCAGCAGCACTTGAAAAAGACTCTTGCGTGCTTGATGAACCAGTTGCCATGCAACAGTTTTTACTGCGTGCCAGGTAGACTTGTCCAGTTAATTTGGCTTTACAATACTGTTGATGAAGCACAAAAGGCAGTTAATGACAGCCTCCACAGGCCACATGTTAACATGTTAATAATTTCTCCACTAAGAGTTACAACTGAATATCTTCAACAAAAATCCACTTGAAAGATGTGCCTGAACTGAGAAGCTGAAACGGATTTACCCTGCTCTCGTTTAAAGTGTTCATGTCAGGTTGTGTTTGGAGGCTGTGGCTGTCAAAATGTGTTTGATTTGAGGTCAGCTGGAAAAAACCACACAGTACAACCTGCAGAACCTCATCTCACATGACAAGCTATACAGCTTCTGTCACAACCACGGGAGTGAATAGTGGCAGTTCTCTTCATATGTCAGGGGAATCTGGCTGTGTTTTGTTCCTCCTCTACATGTTTTACTTCATTAAACTATCACACTGTATTCAGATGTGTATCTTACATCTATATATCTTAGAACATAGGCCCCACTGGGAAAAAACATTTAATCTAACTGGTGAAAAATTTGTCAAAAGCTGTGACAACTCAAGAACGCACAACAGGGGGTCTCTCACTCAAGCCTTGCAGTCAAAGTTGCTTTTGTTCCCTGCATAAAGATATTTGTTCTTGTCTGATGCAACTTCCAGAGTTATGCAGAAAGGGACTTGCTAGTTAGCCAGTCTTAAATCTTTCCTCCCAGTTGCTGACTGTTATAAGTTGGGTATATATTCACATCTCCCTGCTCAGCAAAGCTTTGATCACTGAAATGTCAGCTGAAGCAGTTTCTTCTTTGCCTGTAAGCTCAGACCTCATGATCACTTTCCCTACTATTGCGTAGTCGTGGTTACTGTAAATGATGTGCAGGGTTATATAAAGCACAGAGCAGGCTGGGCCGGGACTGGACACTGTGAGTGTCTCGTCTTTCCCTCCGGACCTCACCAATGTGAATTCAGTGATGTCCCATTTTCAGTGAGTCACCCTAGACTGCAGATGTGGAGAAGTAAGAGGACCTCACACCACTTAGTGTGCTGGAGTGTTCTGCAAATGAAAACCAAATAATATAAGTAGTATACAGCACAAGTTGCGTGAACTAACACACCCCCTGGTAATGTTTACAGTTTGGAATGTATGTCTATTGTTGGATTAGAGGATGTGATGCAGCTCCATTATTCTCAAGTAATTGGCCTGAGTGGATTAAAACACTTTTCTTCTCTCTCTAATCTTCTAATTCTGTTGTGACTTCAAAATTACTGCATAAAGCTTTAGTGGGATTCTAGAAAAAAAATGTGAAAACAAAGTAGAAAAGAAAAAGCCAAACAAAAGGAGCAAATGTAAATTGCAAACACACTGCTTATCTGAGGGATAATGTCTGTCACACTTGCAGTTTGGAGTATTCCCTAAGCCCCTAACCATTTGGGAGCAGATATGCCCCCAGCTTTTTCAAGGCTATAAGATGCCATAAAACGTTTTGCAAAGATTGCAAAATTAATGGTAGGTTTTTTGAGGCTTAATAAATATGTGTGTTCAGCAAAGTTAAGCCAGCTCTGGACTTTTTGTAGCCTTCAACTTAGATCAACCCAGGGTGAAGAACTGTCATTCTTCAGCATTCACTCTTGCTGTTGCTGTATATCCATTATGTTTTTCTTTATTTCTTTCAGGTGGAGGTTCACGTTCTATCTATACATATTTACCTACGGAGTGCGTTTCCTTAAAAAGGTAAGTTTTACCAAGACAATTGAGCACCAACCTCCTGTTATGACTGCTAAAGTTAGTATGAGTCATTGAGGTTTGGGTCTATTTTCTACACAACATACAGTGTGGACGTCCATGGCCAGCATGAAAATCCTGTGGTTTATGAATAGCATGATGCCTAGTCATGGGACTGGGAGGTACAATGGAAGCTATGGTGTAAGGGACTAAGTTTACAAAGTAAATTTGCATTAGAGCCTAGGACAAAAGGTGTTTGTTAATAATGGATCTTTTTAGGATCTTACAGTGTAAAAGGAAGCTGCTGGCAAATAAAACACTCCTTATGCTAAAAATGCAATCCATTAATCAGGCAATACATTTTTTCACCAATTTGTAACACTCAGTGATGACTTTCTTTTGATCATGAATGTCAGTTGCTAGAAGTCAATATTCATGTATATTTATATTTCAACACTTACTTGAAATGCAAAACAGCTGAAATGACTATAGTTGGCTGTTGACAGCTATCTAAACTTAACATACATCACAAATAGTGTTATTGTTCAGTGGATGAGATGACAATGTTATTGTTGTATGGATAATGTCGAAGTGGTTCTTCTTATGCCTCTCCATGCTGTTGTATTGTGACTACTGCCCGAGTGACTCAAAGATATGTAAGACTGGCTTTGAAAAAAATATCTGAGATAATGTTATGATTTAGTGGGATCTTTAAAACAGTTTCACAGTCTAGCTAATGCTCACTTGGTTTGTGAAAACTGATAATGTTACCGTGTGTTTCCATACCATGAGAAGTTCAGGGGATCCCGCCAAGTAAAATCCACTCTCCCAGCAGCTGTTGAGGTTACTGAGGAGTGACCAGCAACCTTGTGAGAGTTCAGAAATGATGGTCATTTTGTCAAATGAGCCAGTTAAATATTACTGAAATATGTGGCTGGGATGAATTAGTATATTTCATACATATATTCATGAAAATACATAATTTAGTATAATCACTAGAGCGATAGTTGAGACAGCAGAAAGGGGAAAATCTCTCAAAGAAACAAGTTGCATGACATAGCACTTTGTGAAAATAGTTCATTCCTTGGCAGTCCCTGCTGCAGGCTTCAGTCGCTGTAGGGTTTATTAATAGACCAGGTCTGGAGATGTAAACTCAGCGATGGGTCACTGTTTGCTTATAACACATTCTTTAGTATCATAGTTACCATTTCTCTATTCGTCCTGATATCATGTCTTTACACAGGACTTCATATAGGGTTAAACTCCTCTGGTTCCTTGGTAATCTGGCTTCCTTTTACATCAAAGTATGCACTGTAAAAGTAAATCTGTTATACATTCACTATTTAATAAACCACATTGATTTGATTTGGAATCCATCAAGGGAATTATAAAATTTTCAGTGGTTACATTAATATCTACGTGTTAGATGTTAAATAACAAGGAAATATTGAACTCCAGCTGTACATGTGGGAACAACATAGCACTGCATTGATGTTGTAGTTAATGGACCCTGCTTTTCTATGTTTTATTGAAAGGCTTTAACACAACTGTGTGTCAAATGCCCTTTTTGGTTTGTTTTGGCTAATTGATAACATTGTTTTACTGTTATGAAATACAACATATGAGCTTTTGTCATGTATATAACATGCCATTGTGGTCCCTGGAGTTTTTGCATTAATTACAACACTGTCTTAACTTTAGTAATTCTATCACAGTTTTATGATATTTTATATTTCAAATATGAAATAATCTAAGATGATATAGTTTTATTTGTTTCGTATAGGTTAAAATGTATTGATTTTAAGTGACTGTTTTTATTTCCTGCAGACTCCATGGTTATGGAACACTAAAGAGTGCTGGTACAACTACCCCTACCAGGTAAAGGTCTTTTGACAAAGCAATTTTCACCCATCCTCAGTAATCATGATACAGCAAGATGACTGGCATTACCAACACTCCCACTTCCAAAATATTTGTTTTAACCCTGTTGCTTTGTGTGTTTATGCAGCCACTGACTGTGGACATCCATTATTACTATATACTGGAGCTGTCTTTCTACCTCTCCTTACTCTTTTCCCAATTCACAGACATCAGGAGGAAGGTAAGAATGACTGCAAGTCACACCTAAGCATCTCTAATAACATGGATCATTGAATGTTTGGTGAAAAATCTACTGCTAGAAGTGACACTTTTAGTCACTTTTTGTGTCTAAACCAGACAATTCTGTTCTGTTTCTGCCATTGTAAGTAGCATTATAACAAGGCATCATTATCCCTGTCTGACTGTCTCTTCTCTAACTGTCACCATGACTCCGTAATGTTTTTGCATGTGAACATTTGCTTTCTGCCTCAGTGTATTCTCACTGGTGTGTGAAATAACAAAACATTGCGAGGGTAAGACGGATTAGCAGTTTTTTGAACATTCAGAAATTGGATTCACTGTCAAACTTCATAAAAACTTTTCTCAAACTTTTTGCCATTGGCTGGCTTTGAGCTTGTTTTGGTTAATTAAAAGTTTTTGTGTAATCCACTCAGCAAATTTCCATACTATTGTGAAGATGGTGCCATTCAATACGCAGGTATTATCTAAATGATTTTAAAGAGCCATTTCACTACACGAACAGATTTAAAGTTAAGCCTGGAAGAAGGAATATAGAGGGCCTAGTTTTATTGCCCAGTCATAATTAAAATGAAAAAAAATAGATGTATGTATATATGTAATTGTTATATCTTTTTTCATGTATTTAATGTTGCATACTGCATATGTATTACAAGGTTTGATAGGTCCATCTTGGTCTGTGTTTGTAAGAACTGAGATTCATTTTCAGTTTGTACAAACATTCTTAATGGGCAGCATCTAACTTCAACTCACATTCTTTTTTTATATAGCTACATAAAAAAATGGCCACACGTTTGGTTCATTAAAGTATCAATTTGCATGCCTTTCAGCCATGATCTTACTCCTGTCTCCAGTCCATCCCCAGCTCTGCCCTCTCTACAACACACTCCACTCACTGCACTCACAGCAGCCCCCATGATGCCATGCTGTGTATGCCTTCACTCTGTCATCTTCTTTGTTGACTGTTGGCATGTTGTCTGTTTTTGTTTCTCCTTTCAGTTTTTTCATGCACAGTACTACACTGAGGAGGTCCTCTGCACCCCCTGCCAATTCCAGTATGTTCTCCCCTGCACACTCTTGCCTTGCTTTCATTCTGTATCTTGCACCATTGCTCTTCCTTCTCACCCTCCTTCTCATTCTTTCACTATGTTGGACTGGTTCTGGTTGCTTTGAGCTGAGACATTTCAGTAGCTAAAGATTTGCTAGAGGAATGCTTCCCCATGTCACCTGTCTGCATCCTTAGTCACCTGGAGCTCCATTCAAGCAAATCCCAAACCTAATGGCTCATACCAAGACAGGACCATATAATAACAGGAAGGGTCATATATTTTTACGAGATATTTACTGTAGCCACAATAGTGATTGTTTTTAGTTGGAACAGTGGTGGAATGTATTAACTAAGCACATTTTCTCAAGTGCTGTACTTAAATTTGTACTTTATTTGTAGTTCAATTTCATGCCACTTCATACTCTGCATACTTTCCACTACAGTTCAGGGGACGATATTATACCTTTAACGCCATTGACATCTATAGTAGTTACTTCACAAATTAAGATTTTACGTGCAAACCATATTATGATATAAATACAATGTATTTTCATAGATTAAACTACCCAATAGTATATAAATGCATTAATATATCTCCACCATGACCACTTACAACAATAAAATACTGCTCATTCATTTTTGCATCAGCAATAACAATCGAAACATGCAGTGTAATATATAATAGTCACAGGGGGCATTTTTCTGTTTAGGGGTACTTTTGATACTTTCATTGCATTTTGTTGATAATACTCACCTAAGAAACATTTTGAATGCAGCACTTTTACTTGTAAAGCAGTATTTTTTAAATTAACTGATCTGCATGTTCCTCCACCACTGCTTTGAACAATATTTTGAGATAACTGTATTACAGTTTGACACAATGACAATCAGATGACACAGTGTTCATGAATGCTTGGACACTGAGGATGTACTTGGTATTTTTGTATAAGTGGTGATTAATCATGGCTTGTCATAACCTTTTTTTAATATCTTTTCAATAGTGTTGCCAATCACAGTGGCTCACCAAAATAGAGTTTTATTTTGAAAGGCATTGGTCTACACAATAATCACATGTGCAGCTACTTACTTGGGCAAAGCACATTTCAAGGACATGAAAACATAAACGTGGTGCTTCTTCTGCTCGTTTTGGAAACAGGCTCGACTGTGTTGCACAATGGTCCCACAAATTCAGCTGATATTAGTTAGCACTGGGGGCCTTGTCATATTGAAACTACAGAATTTTCATCAGTGTAAACACACAAGGCCACTGTGTGCGCACAGGGTAGTCAAGTCCCTTTTACTTTATCACATTTTTGTACTGTACTACTATGTCCTGCATGCAGTGACTCAAACAGCCATCAAGCAGTTTTCGAAGTGCTTTCTATGGTTGTGTGACATTTCCTTGGCAACTGTGTCCCTAGGATTTCCTGATCATGTTCCTGCACCACGTAGCAACAATCTCCCTCATCACCTTTTCCTACGTGAACAACATGGCACGAGTGGGAAGTCTGGTCATGTGTCTCCATGATGCAGCCGATGTGCTGATAGAGGTGAGGATGGGCGAGAGAATTAAATGCTATAGATGGACAGATGGGCACATAGAGGCAAAGCTGGCTGGCTGTGTGGGTGGAGTGTTTGGACTTTTACATCTTTATCTATATTTGAATACAACTCTTATATCATCAGCATTACGTCAGACTGTATTATACAGATATAGTTGCTGGAAACAAGAGCTTTTTAAGTCTTATACTGTCAGAAATAAATTCAAGTAGTGGTTTACATGATGAAATTAATTGTGCATTTTTTTTCCCAGGCTGCCAAGATGGCCAACTATGCCAAATGTCAGATTCTGTGCAACCTCCTGTTTGCAATGTTTGCAATTCTCTTCATAAGTTCCAGACTGGGAGTTTACCCTGTCTGGTAAGTGTTATTCTCTCCTCTCCTGTGTACCATCATTAGCATCCCTCTGATGGCTGGCTATAGTGAAGTAGTGTTAACCTGCCATTTGTATACGCTGCAGTGCACACAGACAGTCAGAGTTAAAATATCTGAGCAGTACATGTCTGAGTTGCTCTGCACAGTTTGGCAGGCCATTCCTGATCTCAGTGGGGTTTTTTTTTACTACTTTCTCTACAACGACTTGCAGTTCAGACACATCTCTGTGAATATTGTTGCTAAGAAATAGTTACTATGGATACAGCAGCTTTAACCTCTCAAAGAAAGCCATACAAATGAACCGCAGATCATTATGGTTATTGCTTTATCATTGAAAACAGTGTCTAGAGTTTCACCTAATTGTTAAAACATCAAAGGGCTTTAGGATCATTTTGCTTGTGTTGCTTTTTCAGTTTTAAATGTGCATTGCATTTATTCAACATTTGAAGTTGGAGCTACTCTATCAAATTTTCTGTACCAGAGAATAGAGGCAGGTTTAAATATTTTAAATCATTTATTTGGCTTTGTTTGGCCAGACATTTAAAAGTCTAATTACAGTAGCTGGTGAAAGCCAGTTACAATGAGCCATTCTGATGACCCTGAATTATTTGCAGAATTACCACTAATCAATTTTAGTCCTCGAAAGTGCGTGCAACAGTCATCTTGAAGTCATCAGCAGCAATGTTATCATACCTTTCATGAGTGAAGGGAGACATGATTTAGTTTCCAAATCAGGCAGACCTTGTTTGCTTTTCTTTGAGATACCATCTAAACTTGATCAGCACAAAAATGCTGTTTTGAGCATCTAGAGTTAGGGCAATTCTGAAGAAAGCATTTGAGACACACAGAGGCTTTTGCATTAGTTGATGCAGCAATTTAAGAGTTTTTAAAAAGATTTTAGTCGGTACCCCACTGTTTTCTGCCTTTGTTGCCACACTGTAATATGATGATCCAACACTACATTTTAGTCAGCCCCCACCACAGCAGTAGTAAAGTTGTCATTACTGTAAAGCTGTTGCCATGGCTTCAGTATCTGGAGTATGATTCACAGACAGCCATTTGCAAGAATTTGTCCCAGAGATAAATTTATCGCAGATACTTGAAATTTTGATCGTATGTCATGACGCCACAGCGCTGCGTCGCTTTTTCTACTCCATTAACCGTTTTTTATTGTAATGTTTCGATTTATTGCTTTATATATATTGAACTATAAACAAAACACTATTTCAAATACACATCTATTTGTGCTATAAACGCATCATTAAAGGTGCTCCATGAAAGACAAAGAGCTGGAGCAGAGCCCACCTCATTTCTTTTCCCTGGCTTCTGTTTGGTTTTTTTTTTTCTACACAATAATTCCCCCACTCAAACTGAGTGCTTTTAATCCTTGTGTTTTTCTAATGAAAAATGTGGAGTTAATAATCTCTCTCCCCCCTCTGTGGCTATGGAAGGATTTTAAATACCACCTTGTTTGAGAGTTGGGAGATTGTAGGGCCCTACCCGTCCTGGTGGGTCTTCAACCTGCTTCTGATCCTGCTGCAGCTTCTTCACTCCTTCTGGTCCTACCTCATAGTGAAGACGGCGTGCCGAGCTATATCCAGAGGAAAGGTGAGTCATTACACACAGCTCCTCCTCTGAGTCTTTCTAAATAATTCTTCCATTTATACCTGTTCTTGCATTATGATGTTTCGCTGCTAATATATCCATTAATACTGTGTAGAGTGTTCAACAGCCACTGTCTTTCTCTTTGTGTTCTCTATGTTAACCTGCAACCTTCAAGGTGGGAAAATGGAATCCCTTACATGTGAGTAGCCTTAAAAGGGGTACAGCTTAATCAACATGGTGTACCTTATATTTAGTTTGAGGGCATGTCTATAGCAACTGTGTGTAATCATTTGTATTCATAATGATCCTGACTGTCAATCAGCTCTAACCTAATCAGTGCATGTGTAGTCACACTAGCATTATGGCTTCAGGGATGGTAATGTCAGTCAGTTGGACGCTCCACCACTTTGGTCCTGACTGAAATATCGCAGATATCGGATGGATTGCCATGACATTAGGCACATACATACATACATTCATGTTCCCCTCAGGATGAAATTTAATAACTTTGGTGAGCTTCTGACTTTTTCTATAGCGCTATCATCAAGTCAAAATTTTGATTTGTTTAACACTTTGGTTTATGACTAAATATCTGTAAAACTGAACATTCCCATCAGCTTCAGCTGTACTTTATGCTCAGTGCACACGTTAGTGTGTTGACATTAGCATTTAGCTTAAATTACCGCTCTGCCTAAGTTCAGCCTCAAATACCTGCCAGCATGGCTGTAGACTCTTAGCCTTGTTTAAATCTTCCATCTCATCATCACCATTTGTTGCAGCTTTTCATTGGTATTCCTGCAATTATTTGTCAATTTATTCATAAATCCCAAATAGCTTATTATATCTGAATAAATTGACACCTGGCATGTCAAATTACATAATGTCTAGTGTTAATAAGTCGATTATGTGATTGTCAGAAAATTAATTGCCAACAAGTCTGATAAACAATTAGTCATTTATAGGGCCTAGAAATGCCAGACATTCTCTGGTAGCAGCCTCTCAAATGTGAGGAGTTGCTGCTGTTCTGTTTTATATCATTCTAAATTGACCATCTATGGGTTTTCACCTGCTAGTAGGATAAAACAAGCTCGAGAAATTGAAATGGGCATTTTCCATTATTTTCGGGCATTTTACAGACTAAACAATTAAGCTATCAACCTGATGAAATAATCAAGAGATTGATTAGACCGAAAATAATCAGCTGCTGTCTAAAAAAATGATTTGTTTAGATTTCTCCATATTTCAAGTTTGCAAATTGATTTTACGGCTTTTGCAGCTTGTTGCTTCATGTTGATTGGCATAGAACACTTCCCTGTTTGATATGTAAAAGCCCATTTGTGACACCACCATGCATGACTGCCACAGATAATGACACAGACAAGAATTTTAATGAGAGGAATCTAATCTCCGACCATCCCTTTTTATTGCTGCAGGTGTCAAAAGATGACCGCAGCGACATCGAGTCCAGCTCTGATGAGGATGACAGCCCCCCACCCCATCAGAAGCACCACAACAGCACCACCAACGGGACCAATAAAAATCACGGGACCAACGGCTACCTGACAGGAGCCCCATATCCCGACGAACACTGACTAAGTTGATATCACAACACTGGAGCCATGCTACAGACACCATCCATCAATCTGTGTGTGTGTGTGTGTGTGTGTGTGTGTGTTTGAGTGTATGGTGGAGACTTGAACAGCATCGCCTGTCTGGTACTGGAAGTTCTTACAAGATTTAAGTGAGTGCAGTTTTGTTATCAATTTGATTCTTTACTAATTTCCTCGCGCAATTTATTCTCTTCATATATGTATTTGCATCCAAATGCACACCGAGATATCAAAGCACTCCTATTGGTACAACCCACTCTGTTTAGCCAATGAAAGCATTCCACTTTATGGTGTAAGCATGCTACTTTAACATACAGTAGTCTGGCATACTGGGGGTGTGTTTTCCTTATGTTTGTGTCTTTCTATGTTATTTATTTTTTATAAATATGTTTGAGGATGGTAGTTGGACATCTATTCTACTTTGATGTCAGTGTTAAAGAGGAAATCATCTGGAACAACAACACAGCTGTTTTTGTTTTTTTTTAAACCACACATCACGACAACAAATATTAGCAAAGTGCTGAGACCTGGGTTTACTTTTAATGCTACACCCCCAAAGATTTGCCAAAACGATGACTGAGTTTGTCTTCACTCACCAATGGATTGTAATGTGTGAAGTTTACTCACATTAAAAAAAAACAAACAAACATTCTCCACTCAAACTGTATATGAGATGTCAATAACAGTATTATGTGTGTGCATCAGATATGGCTAGATGCTGTATTCCCTATTGAAGCATTTTGTTAAGTATTCTGGTACATTTCTGGTAAGCATTTCATTAAAGGCCATTTGCTGTCTTACGAGGCAGACCTGAGTTGTTTTAATTATTCAATAAAAAAATACATGAAGACTGCAAATACGTGTGGATATGTTCAATCAGAAAATGTATTAATCAAATGGTGGCATCAATGGTGGATGCTAATTTTATAAAGACATTAATTTTGTAAACTAAAATTGCAGTGCTATAAATAATGACTAGAGATTATTCTTGAATAAACATTGTGTGACAATTTGCATAAGGCTTTTTTCACAGCAGGCACTTTGACATGTAACAGCAGGAAAAGCAAAGGTGTAAATAATAAAAATGAATCATGGATAAATGCCATGTACGCTGCTTCAGTTTCAGGGCTCTGACATTGTGCATGCTGGCTCACTGCCACGCTGTCATGGCTAAATGTGACACCTGAATAGAACTCAGACATTGCTAATGTTATTAGAAGCACTTGGGTTTTTCCAACTATGAAAAGTGAAAATTTTTGCTGTGAAAAAGATCCATTGAGAAGCATGCAACAGCTCAGCTTCCTCTGTAGTGTCCTCAAAGACACATTAATAACAATTCACCTCCGATGTCTGCTTTGAGATGAAAACAATTACTACTCAACCTACTACTTGACTTGACTTACACATGAATAATCCAACAGTCTGAGTCATAAAGAATCATCTCCAAATAATGGCATGTGTTACTTCGATTTCATCATTAGTGGAACCACTTTATAATAAAGCAGGTTCATAAGTGATAGGTTCATGGCCAGAATTGAACCAGGGACATTGCAATTATGGTATGCACCTTTAAGCAGCTATAATCTATATTTTTTTATATCAGCTTATCAATCAACAAACTTTTCAATTGTTTCACTTCTTGTATGTGAAAAGGATGATTTGAAGAGATGAATGCACAGAGCATTATCTCTGTTCCCCTCAGCTCTACGCAGTATTTTAGCATCTTCCAGCTTGTTGTTTTGGTTTATTTTCACAGCTCTCAAAGTGTCATTTTCAGCCTCAGGGGGCTTTTCTGTGAAGAAGCTCTAAAAAAAAAAAAAAAACATTGCACACTACCTGCTAACAACAGACAGACACAGTTAGCAACTAGCTGGTGGAGCATTTAAGAACTAAAGAGCCAGATTTTTCCTGGAGGAGTTGGTTATGACCAAAATATATAAACATATAAAGAGTGAGTGTTAGATTAGTGTTGGACAGGCCAAATGAATGCTAATGATGGTCTGTGTCTTCAGGATGTCCAAATAAGAAACTGATGTAACTATTTATAATGGGTGACCTATTACAAAGTGGCACTCAGTTGGTCTACTTCAACAGAAAATAATAAAGCCACTCTGATTGTGTAATATTACTTTTGTAGACACCACGGACAGGCTTAGGAACATGAATGGGCCTTTGTTTTGTGTTTGTATCTTTCCCTTTCTTTATACCTGTGCCAGAATTACTTGCCATCCACCTTCAGTTTATATTTGTAGTGTCTTTTTTTCTTCCCTCTCACTGGAATTTTCCTTTGTATAGTGCACTGACAAAAGCTCAGGTGATTTCCGCATGAGTGACTTTGGGAGGAGGGTGGTCAAAGTTCCAGGTCCAAAGTCAACAAACAACCACAGTCTTAAGATGAGGGATCCTATCGGCAGCTGCTCTGTGAGTATGTCTTTTGAAAATTCAGTGCAATGGAGAAAAAACTTTGTCTTATATGAATTTTCTTGTAAGAGGCAGGTGTCAACACTATATCAGTCACATCTAACTTTGTATGGGTTTCAACTCAGTTGATTCAGTCCATTATTGCAAAAATCTCATGGAGGCTGATTCACTGTCTTTCAGTACAACCTACTGTATCAAAATGTGAAACGATTTTCAAAAAGTGGGGAGTACTTCTGCAAAGAACTTATGACAGTTTTTCAGCAAAGGTAGGTTCAGTACAGTTATGGCATTCACACTCAGTTTTAATGACTACAGGAGTTATTGTTTGACTCAGTTATCGCCCCTTGTTGCAACCTTTTCCTGTTTTAGGGCTGAGCTGGAACTTACTTATGCTAAAGGACTGCAAAAACTTGCTGGCAAACTCATCAGGGCCTCCAAAGGAATGTCAAACAAGTATGGGACGGTGCTAAATATTTAATTGTTACCATTTTTGTCTGTTTTGTGTTTAACATAATATCTTCCTGGGGGCTAACTGCCATGTGTTGTACAGAAATAATGGTATCATGGAAAATAGCATGCACCGAGCAGGTTAGACATGAGCAAAACATAGTGTCAGACTAATTAGCCCACAGCTCTAACCTTTTCCTGCTGGCTCCCCACTCAGTTCCACCTACAGTGCCTGGTGTCATGTGTCAGATGAGATGTACTCAAGAGCCGACGCCCACAGGTAGTTTTCAGTTTTCAGTTCACTTCATAACTGTGCCTATCCAGAGATTATACACATGTAAGGGAGATCTGGAGTTAAACATGGCATTGTTATTCATTCCAGATCATTAGGAAATGCATTTCAACAAGAAGCAATTCTGGAAATACGACAAGTCTTAGACGAGCATAATAAGAGGAAGAGGCCTGTATGTCATTCATTAGTTTGTTTTTTTTTATCTCTGTTTTTTTAGCCTCAAGTTATGATGTGTCTCTAACCTTTAACATGTTTCAATAGCTTGACAGTGCCATTGAAAGAACTGGAAAACTTGTTACTGCCAATTGGAGTGAGCAGCTCAAGGTAAAGAACCTTCCTCCAAACAGAAAAAGGAAGAAAAAAAACACTTATCAAAAATATTGTTTAGTTAAGATTCAGCTGCCGCAAAGACAATTATCATCATGTTAATCCATAAATCCTTAATCCATGAAACATTTGTTTAAAGCATGTATCTATAATCTATTATATGTTTAGGAGCATTAGGAGATGCTATAAGCTTTAATAATGCTTTACGTTGTGTTAAAATAGTGACAAGACATTAAAAGTAGGATCCCAACATTTCACAAGGTCAAGAATTCATTCTGCATGCAGGTTTAAAATCTTAAATCCTAGTGCTGTCATGAAGGCATTACAATCAGACATAATTACACTTTCTGCTCATTACGTTTAGACAAAACACCATAATGCTCACGACATTATAGGCTTTCATTTAAAATGGGCAGATTGATCATGGGCCACTGTGACGTTTGACCTTATAAAGTATTATGACTATACTTAAAATTACTTTTAGCTGTTGCTGTGGAACATCATACATTACCAAGCTATTAGCAACTTTTATTCTGCATTATGAAAGTGCGATAATGTGTTATGAAATTGATAATGACTGAATAAAATGATAACTGAAATATAAATATAGAAATGTCAAACAATAAATGGTTTAACAAGCAGTTGTAATTTTTTTTTTTTTTTTAAACTTTAAACCCTGTTACTCCTTCTGTATGTGGCTTAGTGTGTGTCATTTTCTCTAGTGCAACAGCTCATGTTTTGAGTCTGGCAGTTCAAAGTTGTTATAAAAATATCCCAACTCACATCAACCTCCAAGACTCCAAGACTCCAAGACTCAAAGCATCTCAAACATACGCACATCACCAGAAATAACCTGACAAAACTCAGGAATACAAAATATGTTTAAAATTAGCGTAGTTAAGCATTGAATGTAAACATATTCCTGATTTATTTACCTGTATAATTTTGTTGTGTTGTGATTTATTTATGCAACTTCTTGTGTTTCCTCATTTCTAAAACAGATAAAGAAGAAATTAGTTGGACTGACAAGAGAACATGAGGCTCTATTCAACTTTGTTGAGAACAACAAACAGATTTGCACAGAAAAGGAAAAACAAAAGGTACAGTATGTGGTTACCGCATTAGTTTCATCACTACATATGTGCTTTTTCACACTGGGAGAGAAAAGTTGTGGAAAAACTGGTCACTGAAGATGTTTTTTCCCGTTCTTGACAACAGATGCTTAACAGGCTGACTAAGTCGGCAGAGATGCAGGCGCGGGTGGATGACGAGTACTTTAGTATCAACATGGAGGGTCATCAGATGAGACTCAAGTGGGAAAACACACTGAAAAACTGCTACCAGGTGCTGGAGAATGCTAGTTCCTAGTTCTTGTTTTGTAGGCATTAAGCTGTTCCTCTTATCCAGAGTAGCTTTTTGTGAGTGAAGAGGTACAGTAGGTTCAGTGTCTTGCTCAAGGACACCTCATTTGTGATACGAGTTGAACCAGTGAGCTTTTGTTTGCAGAAAATGGTTTGTAAGCATCAGGTCAGTCTACCACCCAAGTGCTCAGTTTGGAGCACTTAATAATTGGTGTGTTCTGCAAACTTATTTCATCCTGTATTTTCTGAGATACATGCATCAGAAAAGAATAGCAGCACATGGAAAAATGTGGAAACTCTGTTCAAGGACATTTCAGCAGGACATTGAGCTGCTGACCCATGATCTTTTAGTTACTGAACAATCTTTCCAATCATTATGACCTTGTTTTTTATATCTAATTTTGCCTCAGGTTTGAAAGACAATCATTCAACAGAAGGTGATATATTAGGGTATTACATGCTTCACAGAGTGAATGACAAAGTCAGGAATCTGGATAGGGGTTGATTAAATGTGTGTACAGAAAGCATCACAGCACTACTTTCTGCTTTTATAGATCATACAGGAGCTGGAGAAACAGCGAATTGAACTTCTGTGCAACATTTTGAATAGATACAACCTCCACATGTCCAGTCTTGGGCAGACCCTCAAACATGTAAGACATCTTGACATTCATCTAAACTTAACATCCCATGATGGATATTTTAACTGATATGTATTTTATCTTCCTACAGGGCCAAAGACAGATACAACAGTTGGTCCAGAGGGTGGATGTGGATAAAGACATACAAATCCTGGTGGAGGAAAACAGAATCACAGCTGAAGATAACAAAGCTGAGTTTTTGATGGCTGACTATTTTGTAAGTCTGCAGTTTTACTCTCAGAATCTGCTGTTGCATTTTGAATTGAAGTTTGACTGCAGGCCACAGACTCATCCAGTGACTCATCCATTCAAAGACATACCCAGTCATCTCTGCATGGGGTGTCTCTTTGATGAGAGTGTGCAAGCTGCACATTACAAAGATGTACTTGTCAGTTTGTGACAGGGCCTGACATGACGGCTGATTTTTAGTGCGTTCTAATACTGGATATAGTCACTGTTTTTTAACATGTTATAAATTCAAAGCACTCAGGTCTAACTTGAAAATATAATAATAACCTCAATGGAATTTTCCTGATTTAATAAAGGTTATATACTGTACATGAATGTGCAGAGTGCAGTGCAATAAAAACAATAGCATGTTAGTAAAATTTCCTGGAAACACTCCATTAATCAGTACTACAACAAGACCATCATAGTTAGTGGTGTGATTCGATAAATACATGTTATCTGTTTTCTGGTAAATCAGGAGGAGGATAGCAAATCACTGATGGGAAAAGGCCGAAGAAGAGAGGCCATCAAACTCAAACTCAAGCGTCTGGAGGACAGTATTACAAAAACAAAGAAAGACTGTGAAGGTTAGTTGAGCGCACTATCCATTAAATAATGCATTAAAATTAAACAATATTTGTTGATTCATAATGGACAGTGCAAAATAAGGTAATTGAAATTGTTTCTAAGTCACCTTTGACATTGTTGTTGCAGGAATTGAAAAGCTGATGAAAATGTACTCTGAAAATCCTTCATTCTCAAACCAAAAGAACCTTGAGGAAACTGAACAGCAGCTTGATGAGGTAAACAGCATTCAGCATGTGTGTGTGTGTGTGTGTGTGTAGAAAAGATGGAGAGTGGTGTATACACAGATGGATATATACTTTAAACTGATCATAGATTAGATTTGTTGATGGGTTGATTAATGTCATCTTATTGCCTGCAGAGCACTCTAAAACTGGATCTCCTCGAGGCAACTCACTACAAACTCTCCGTATCACTGTTTGAATTAGAAGGAAAACCCAGGTCCTCTCATCGATTTAGTGACAGCATTGTGAAATGGAAAGATAAGGTAAGACTACATATATCATCCTCAGGACAGTCTGTTGGCTTATATTACATGGTAGCTTATTTGTTTATCATTGGGAGTTTGTGATTGTAATGTCCCTGGTTTGAATCCCCACATTAATGACAAAAGTCCTGATGTGAAAACAAATAATTAGGCTCTCCCTCAGCATAATGGCTGCATTTAAAGCAGGTCCACTGGAACTACAGTGTGATGGTTATGCTTATTGTGACAGTCTTTTAATTCAAGTATTCCTCATTTGGTTATTCTGCCTGAATTAAGCGACTGCTGCCTGGGTGCCTCGGTTAGGTTCCAGATATTATAGGTGGTTCCCAACCTCTTTTGTCTGATTTACCCCCACGGCCCCTGAAGTACCCCATCATCAACACTAGCTGTAATATGCAACACGGGAACCTTGATCTCTATTATTTTAAATAGGCCTGGGTAATTTTGCATTCCTACTAGTCCTGCAACAAAATTATTTTCATATGGAACAATGTACTTATTATTTTCTTGATTACTCATCCAATTTCTTGATCTATAAAAAATGAAAATATAGAGAAAAATTATTGTTCCAATTTCCTAAAGCCCAAGGAGATGCCTTAAAATAGCTTAAATAGTTTTTCTGACCAACAGCGCAAGGTCTGAAAATGATCCATTTTTTTCACATACAAGGAAAAGCAAAATCCAGGAAAAAGAAGCTGGACCTGGTGATGTTTGGCATTTTAGCTAATAATCAGAATAGTTGGCATTTCATTTTTGATCAATTAGTTGTTTCAGCTCTAATCTGTACAACATGGATTGGCGATAGCTGTCAACCACTATATGTTTACTGTCCTACTAAACATTTCTAAAGAGAAATAATGCAGATGATCAAACATAACCCAAACTATTATTCTGTCAAAGGACTGTGAGCACAGTGTTCTTCAACTGACCCGTCAAGTCAAACTCAGGAGGACACCATTCAGATCCCGACAGTCACTTAGAGCTTCCATCATTTACAAAGGACCGGCTCAGCTGGTGACACAACAGTCTGTGGAGCCTTCACCAGATGCAAGTGACCAGGTCACCTCCACAGCTTCAACACATGAAAAGGAAGCTGTAGAGTGTGACAGCACTGTCAATGGAGCCCTACCTCACACAGGTGATGACAAAGGAGAGGGTAAGACATTTCAAGAGCACACACACGCAGATTTATTTTTAATAACCACATTTGGAAATTTTCCAATGAAATTACAGCTATAAAAAATACTAACACTTTATAGGTCAAACATCAGAGTTGCGCAGTATGGGAAAATGCAAGGCCCTATACAACTTCACACCTGAACAGGATGACGAATTGACATTGAAAGAAGGTAAATTGCAACTCAGCTGCAGATTATTTCAAACATCAGAAGTTTATATCTTAACTAATAAAATGATTTGTTTGTGTTTCACAGGAGATCTTCTCGACATTTACACAAAAGAGGAGAACGGCTGGTGGTTTGGTGAACTTAACGGGCAGACAGGCCATTTCCCATCAGCCTATGTTGAGGAGCTGCCTGTCTTTTGTAGAGTCAAATCATCTGATGCCTGACTGACCTGACACATGAACTACAAAATGACAATGGCTGAAAGGCCTCATAAGAATTAAAAATACAAATCAAGTTCCTGCCTATGTACTGACTGATGATATTCGTGGCTTTAAAATTGTTTATAAAAACAATAGCACTCAGTTCGATAATACATGTTCCTCTGCTGATAGGAACTATGATTTTTGTCACTGGTTGCTGGAGTTATTTTGTAATGCTGTTAGGATTCACACTGTATTTGAACTTTTATATCCAAACAATGATTTTTCTTTTTCATTATTTATGCCACAATGTACAGCCAAACTCAACTATTGTGAAGATTTGAATAAATATGTTTTAATAGATTGATATGATTAATACAAGTGAAAATGAAGCCCAGGAAAATAAAACTATATACTTCAGATGAGTAATAACATGAAAAATAAATGAAAACTGTTTACATCAACATGTCAATAATCAAATAATTTATCTTTACTTTTAAAGAACATCTGATTTGGGAAGAGAATACAGTTAAGTGAACTGAAGCATGACCATGCTCTGAACAAATGAGAGAGGACACATAAAACACCAGTACTTATGCAGTTAGATGTCCAAATTTATTTATATTGTGCGATAATTGCTGCCCACAAAGGTGTATTGTAAATCCATATATACATATTAGTCTTGAGAAAGCAGATAATGTGTTAGTTACAGGGCTGTGGATATAGATTAAAACTGTGCTGCTTTACATTTTAGTTAATCAAGGGGAATATGAACAGATTCTGGAACATAGGGTCCTCTTATAGCTTATATTAGTCCACATTGCAACAAGAACTTCCCTGCATGATTCCTTGTCCTTCCATCCTTCCAACCTTAGCGGCGAGCCTGAGAGATAAACTCCTTCCTGACATTTGCCAGGAATGCTGGTAAGTTATTGGTCTCCTGAAGCCGGCTTTCCAAGACTGGCAAACACCCAAGTGCAGGGTCACTAGACACAACTGTAGAAATCGAAGATTTAGGTAAATCTTATAGAAGCAATCTGCAATACTTATTGTGGATAGGATAGGATAGTGAATTTTAATATTTTTATTTTGTCAACATATCCCTTGAAAAGGCCAAAGCTTTGGGTGCAATAAAAAACTTTTTTAACTTTCCTGTCTGTGGCACTGCTCCCCACAGCCATTTGTTCCAATGTAAATGTTGAAAAATTAGTCACAAATGTATAGCTTTATTTTTAAGGTCAAATAATCTCCTGAAACAGCCAGGCACTGTAGTTTTTAGCAAATGTTACTCAAACAGGAGTAGATGCTAAATTTTAAGGACTACTTTCAGCCGTGGATTAATACACATTTTGTGCATTAGTGAGTATTTACAGCAGTAGAACAGGAATACAGGATTGACTCGAAATACACATATACAGTGGTCGTGTTCATTAGAATGAAGGAACATTTCAGAAATGTTTTTGGACAACAGTGAAGCTCGATGGCACAGAGAAATAAGCTACATCAAGCTTTAGATTAGTGATTCTTAATGCACAGCTCCCATACTTATACGGCTCACCAAGCTTAAATCTGCAACTCGCATGGCAGCAAATGATAACACAGCAACAACTACAAACGCTAGACCTACCCTAACTCACTTCTATGTTGCCAGTTTTGGTCCTGTTATGGAGCCCCACAATGGCAGAAGTGGGGTTGAACGGTTAAATAAATAATGGGCTGGTGTAGAATAAAAGCTGGGTGAAAAAGAACATATATACAGTCTAGTGCACTATATGCACACAACATTTTCATGCATCTTTGGCCTCTTACTAGATTCCTAAACATTTCTACTGAAGTTTAGTTCGGCTAGAGCTTGCAGCAGCCGAAAATCAAAATGAAGACTGCAGCAGGTCAGGGTAAATAAATGAAACAAACAAGCTTTACAAGATGAGCAGAGGATATTTCAAGAAAAATGGATGGATTTTTTTTGTCCTCCGTTGATCCAACCCATTGGACCCTATCTTACACCCGGCACAAGGTGCAAACCAAGTGTCTTTGCTAGTTTTAGATAGACGCAGTTGTCATTATCCTATCCAGCACCCACGTTGTTTAAATAGCAAATACACTTGCACCCATGAGCGTGTTGGTCTTAAAATGAGGTGCGGTCAGGCACATTGTTGGCACACTACTGTCTTGCAGCAATGAAAAGCAATTGTTCAATTGACCAACAAAAACCTGGTCTCAAGTCAGTGGCACAGTATTTCACTGTTATTTTAAGGGCGCAATGTCAGGAGAATAATATGCGCCTACATACCTGTAGGACGGCACACAATGCACACACACTCTGTCTGTTTCGCACAAGCAGAAGTGCCACAGTGTTTTCCATTCATCACCTAAACCAAATGTGGCCCACCAGTTTCAAAATGAACCAAAAATGTATTTGCACTTCTCATAATATTAATAAAAGAAGTCTAATGTTGTGATTTGTGCCATTGCTTTTTTGTAGAGTTGTGCCCAGTCCATTGAATCGCTCAACCCTTCTTTGCCCCTCAGGGCCCACAGAGCTGCTGCATGCGTACGCTGGGACTGGGCTGTAATCAAATCGCCACAAACCGCAATCCGCCAAGGTGCAAGCGCGCCTGGCTTTTAAAGGGAATGGAAGATAGCACTCTGGTTGGTTTATTGCATGTTACACCCAAAACACTGAATAATTTAGAAACAAAGTAGAACCCTTTACAACCATGCGCCTGGCACAGCTACTTTTTTTTCCACCGTTAAAATAGCAAAAGTGATATGGACACGTCCTAAATGCATCTGCGCCACGAGCTTAAGACCATTGGACTTAGAGCCCTTTGTGTTTAATATGCAACCAAAACTGCTCCAATCTCAAGTGAAGTTAGTGACATTTAAAAATAACACACCCAAAATTGCATGTTTTTGAGGTTTCATGGTAAAAGTGGCTGTCATACTGATTGATTTTGGGTACACAATCAATATTGTTTCAATATGATCAATTGATGGTTTGCTTTGGTGTTTTCTATTTTTTCTTTGACAACAGAGAAAATTAAATATTGCCAGTCATATCCTTTAAATGAGGGAGATAAACTGATATGAATAGATTGGCTTGGAAGCCACACTTTCATTACACTGCACACAAGTTTTTTATTACAGCAGTTTTCTGACATACAGTGTGGGTGTTTCTGTGTTTTTAACTTACTCTGGTAAGATCCGTCTTCTTTAATCCCCATTGTCACAACGTAGGCGCTGTCCTGATCTGAAGGGTTGATATTCCGGAAAACAAACTGCAACTTTTCACCTTCACAAGGACAACAAACACATTCTGTAAATCCTAAAATCATATTTACTTCAACTTTAGACAAGCTACAATTACCGTTGTGTGTTTCACAAAGATGTGAATGTATTTGTTAGGTATTGTTTACTCCATTTTCCTCTATGATCTAGTATAGCCCTTTCTCCTGTACAGTACTCCTTGCTAGATTGTATTTCTCATTAAACCACTTATTTTTGGTTGGTTTTGGGGTCATCGGTGGGTGTAAGCTACATCACTACATTGCTCGAATTTAAAGTTATTTCTACACTTTTGAGAGTGTTTTGCTAGGAAGCAACAAAAGAGAGCAATCCTATCAGGATACAAACCTATTTCTTATTAGACTCAGAGCCCACAAGTTTCAGGCAAGAGGGCTACTCGGCTAGAAAACCATCTGAGCTATACAAGAATTGCAACTCCCAAAAATTGCCATATCAATTGCTATTAATGCAGAAAAACATTGATGGACTCAAGAAAGATACCTAATATGGAAATGAACATGTTTGTGTTTGACATACCTTTAACCAGTTGTGTTTTGCCAAGGATTGTTCGTATCTCCATCCCCAAATGATCTTGAAAGATTAGTCTGGCTTTCTGGAGATTCCTCAGTCTGTCTTTGTTTGCTTTATTTTGAGACACGATTACTGAAAGAGAGAAAAACAAACTACTATAGGAGTCTGTATTCTACAGATACAAATTAAGACCTGTGATCTACACCATTAATTTAATTTTAAAATATGAACTTACACTCTTTTCTCTTGGCTTGTTCTTCTTTAAGTTTCTCTATCTTCTGAATAATGTCATCTTTCTGCATCTCCTTCTGCTGAATCTCAGATATCACTTCAGAAATGGCATGCTGTTTCTCTTTCAATGATGCATTTTTTTCTTCCAAATCTGGGGGACAAACATTGCATAAGTCCAAGTCTGTCACATAAACAATGTAGCTTTTGAAGCTGCATTACAATCTTTTGTCCCAAAACACAAGTATGGGGCTATAAAAATGACTGAATTATTCAGCACATAACAGTTTTAGTGCTGGTACAAAAATACAAAGGGTGTGTGGCTGATACCAGTAACTTCACCAATCATGTAAACATATAAGCACAGAGCTGCTTGTGAGTGTCACACATCTACATCAGAGAGGCAATGCTTTGTGGCCTCATGCAGAAACTCACCTCTTTTGAATGTTTGTATTGTCTCAAACAGAATCTCATCATCCTTAGATTTCTTTAAACATGTATCTGCACCAAAGGGGAAAATATCAATAAATAACTATTCAAAACAGCAAAATCTAGCACAAGAGCAACTCTTATGTCAACAATAACTGTATATAAATGATAGTCATGGCCCTAAGCCCTGAATTGATTGAGTCACACTCACTAACCCACAACTTTGTGAATATTTGTTTTCTGTGTTAAATTGGAAACCAAGACACTAATCATACCGAAGCTGTAAGACTAACATTTAGCGATAAATAGTATTCTTAATTGGAACTAAAAAATGATGGCATATATTTATTCACAGTGGTGTTACTCCAATTTCATGTAAGCACTTGGCCACTTGCAGCCATGCTTTACAGTGATTAGGGGGGTTGTCTGCACTCATCTCTGTAACTGTGAATAACTCCAGTTGAGGAGTTTTAAAAATTACTATGAAGCACAGCCTCGCACGGCTTATAAACTACCTAAAAGAGCCATATATGGGCTACAACCATTTATGGCAAAAGGTTTTAAGTAATTTCCTACTCAACTGTTAATGTTTAGGTAAGGTAACAGAAAAAAAGCTCTAGTGATCACTTTACATTTGAAAGAATTAATGAAGCTTAGATTAAAAAAAAAATGAAGTGAAATATTTAGATATCCAAAAAATAAACTTACCATGTGCTGTCTTCACAAACTGTCTATGAGACTGGCACAACTCTGTAGTTGTGTCCATTATCTCCCCATATGTTTTAAGCTGTTTGTTGTGGATCTCTTCCATTGCACTGGTGAACCTGACACTCACGTTTGGATCAGTAATGGACGCCATAATGTTCAGATGTCAGACAATCTGTGATGAGAAACAACAGACAGCACAATGCCCACTTTTAAAAGAACAGTATTATTCTAACTGCATTAAAAATCTTTTTGTTGTAAGGTTTGTATCTTGTTGATTATAGATTGTCACTGGTAATGTCAGTGTATTATTGTGCTTTACTAGTTTAATGCTTGGCAGACTAGACAAATTACCAAAGAGAGAATTTCAACAAAAAGAAGATTTTGTGTTTTAAGTATCATTAAATAAGTACCACCTAATAAAATATTAAAGCTTTTGTAACTTCATGTCAATCTAGCTAGATTCCTGCAGAGCGTTGCCGTTGTTAGTCTGGTTGTTGACAAACAAACTGAGGCAGGTTTGTAAATTGTCAAGAATAGTTTCAACAGTCAGTTGAAACTAGGACAGTGCGATCTGTTTACTGTCCCTAGCCGCTTTTGTGAACTCACACTCTGTTCGTTAACGTAACGTTGATGAGGTCCCAAATAGCGCTGCATTACTCTCACAGAATATCACTTAGTAACCGTTCAAACCTAACAGCTTGACTGGTCAACCCCAACTGGCAACATTAACACTAGCTTTAGCTAGGAAACATTAGCTCTTAGTTAGCCGTATATTCCCCTGAGTTTACGTTACTTATGCAGCAAATGAAAGCAACTGGCGTGTTTACAAACTACCTTCAAATAAAGCCACTTCGTTTACATTTCTGTCCAATACTCACAAGTTTTAAAATGCGGCCGTTAAATCCGTCTTTTCGTTTTACGTCTTGCCACTAAAACAGTCGTTACTTTCAAAAATCGGCGGTCTGCATACAAGGGGCGGGGACTGAGTACCGGAAATAACGTTTTATCATCGTTCTTCATAGTTGTTCTTCCGCTTACAAGTCATCTATTTGCAATTCTTTTTTTTGGTAAAATTTTTTTTAGGTAAAAGTACCACAGGGTAAAAACACTCCATCGGCACAAGATTACAGCGTCACAGTAAAAGTACTTCCTGTAGTTACAGTATCACGGCAAAAGCAATCCCCGTAGTTAGTCTCACATCAAAAGCACCTCATGTATTTAGAGTATCACAGTAAAAGCACCTCATGTAGTTATCTATTTGCAATTCATAGGCGCCGTGTTTTCCATACCGTTATTTGAATATGAAATAGTCAACTATTCTTAGCAATGCAAACTTTGAGCATCTTGAGGTACCCACAATGTGAAGTTTACCCCTATGTCTTTGTTGCGACTTCACACCACCATGTGGTGAGTTTTAGAAAGTGCATATGGGTCCATAGGATGGGTCCCAATCATTGGTCCCAACAAGAGAAAGTGCATTGTCCCAGCCAGAGTCCTCAGCAGCATTAAGTTAAAAACACACACGTATTATATCATTGTCGGTGCTGTGTATGCAGATGGTCTTACAAAGATGACTGTTTAGTTTAACATGGAAAGCAAAAAACTAATGATCATAGGTACAGTCAGTATGCTCAGCTGTGGATGCCAGATGGGCTGTGTTTTTCAGTTACAATATTATGGGAAGCCCATTTTGTTGCTACGTTCACAGAGAATGAGAATATTAATGAGGCTGAAAGGATCCAAGGGGTTACGTGGTGCACTGTCTCTTTCAGTGTGTACAATGGCTAATATTTAACAATTGTAAAAGCAATGGTCTGTAAAAAATCTAATGGCTCCACAGTCTAGGTGTAAACAGTTTGTCTTAAAATGCTGATCCCTCATGACCAGGGAACACATTATTTTATTTCTTGTGGGTCCAAATAGAAGAGCTTGAAGTTGTTGCCATGGTTCTGTCGAATGATTTATGATGCCAGGTTGAGATATAAAGCTATCTGACGTGGAAGAGGGTTCATGGTGCTTTTACTAGTGCAGAGGAAGCCGCTGTTGCAGTGGCACACACAGAAAGGGACCCTCAGATGGATTTTGTCCACAGCATCGGGGTGCTGGTTATACAGCACTTGCAGAACAACTACAGGGAATGTCACGACTTCCTCAGCTTCATGTCAGCTGTGGGTGACCCTCGTAATATTTTCTCCGTTTATTTCCCTCTCTGGTTCCATCTCAGTCACAATGTTGGCACCAAGATGATATGGGTGGCTGTTATTGGAGATTGGTTCAATCTTATTTTCAAATGGTAAGCCAACTCTCAGCTAAATAAACGAACCATTACAACATTCTGTGCATATATTATCTTTAATCTGGTACTTGTTTTTTAGGATTCTTTTTGGTCAGCGACCTTACTGGTGGGTCCAAGAAACTCACTTCTACCACAACAATTCATTCCCATATTTGGAGCAATTTCCCATCACATGTGAAACGGGGCCAGGTTAGTATCATGTATGCAGCATATTTTAGCTAACACCATTAAAAGCAACACAAACACTGATGTTTCTTTCTGCAGGTAGTCCATCTGGTCATGCCATGGGTTCATCTTCTGTGTGGTATGTGATGATCACCTCTGCTCTCAACTTTACCAGGCCTTCCTCCAGTGCCACATCTGTGCAGAGTTTTCAAAGGTGGGCAGTTATGTTGCACCATACCATGGTGGTATGTTTCTTTTACCATTATTACCGTTCCTGGTTATGTCTAAATATGTCCGTCCTTTCAGGTTTCGTCTTCTGAGGTCTGGTCTGTGGATGGCTTTTTGGGTCATTCAGATAAGCGTTTGCATATCCAGGGTTTTTATTGCAACACATTTTCCACATCAGGTTATCCTTGGTCTTTTAGCAGGTGAGTTCCATCTTGCATTCACAAACAGACTGTCAGGTTTATGCTGTTGTTGTTTATTTAAGAATTAATATTTGTCTTTTCTACATGTTTCAGGAATGCTGGTTGCTGCGGTGTTTGATCACATCCCCTCAGTCTACAGCGCAAACTTGAAAGTGTACCTCCAGACCAATGTTTTTCTATTCTGTATTGCTGTTTGCTTTTATCTGCTCCTCAAATTGATGGACATTGATCTTCTTTGGTCAGTTACTAAAGCCAAGAAGTGGTGTGCTAACCCAGAGTGGATCCATCTCGACACCACCCCTTTTGCTGGTCTTTTTAGAAACCTTGGAGCCTTGTTTGGTCTGGGCCTGGCGGTAAACTCTGAGATGTTCACTCAGAGCTGTAAGGGGAAAAACGGCTACAAAACCAGATTTAAACTCATGTGTGTGACAGCAACTCTCACATGTCTGCAGCTGTACGATTTCATCAAAATACCCACTCACACTGAGGTTCTGTTTTACATACTGTCATTTTGTAAGAGCGCTTCAGTACCTCTTGGTGTGGTTGCCGTTATTCCTTACTGTGTTCATTTGTTGGTCGGAGATGAGGAGAGGAAGCTAGCTTAGATTGTGGAGCGATTTGTATCATTTCTCAAACCGCTTTTTAGCTAGCATTTAAGGATAGCAAATGGATTACGTAAGCAGACAAGTGGGCACACATATACCACCTGTCAGACTGTTAGTCACGGTTATTGCGCAGTCACATAAGCACTGAAATTGCAATATATGTTGAAATAAGTTTCATTGCTGGGTTAACTATAAAATATGTTACGTGGGCTTTATGTGATGAACTTAGCAAAGCATGAGATGTGTAGCCTACCTGAGTTTTTGACTTTTCTTTTTTGTGTTAGTTTTACATGTACAGTATAACCCATTTTATGAGTGTATATGTTAAGCATAGATATGATATGAAAGATTGTTGTAAATAAAACAGTTAAGATTTTTAACACTTTGGAATTCATAGTTTTCTTATTACATTGCTTTAATATGGGAGACAATTTTGCCCCAAATTAATTTTTCCTACAAATACACATTGGGTTTGGGGTTCAGCATCTTGCTTAAGGAAATTTTGAGATGTGGACAATCAATGGCAAAACACAGGTTATATTGTGCAAGACATTTTTTAAGTCAGTTCATAGTCAACATCAGATTCAAATAAAAACTGAATTCAAATAAATAGATAAATGTTTTTTTACTCTGGCAAGGCCTGAAACAATCATCACCCATCATATCTCAATCTTAAAATATCCTCCAAAGAAAAAATAGTTTTCTTTTTAATCAGTCTGTCTTAGCAATCAATCTTTACTTTTCCCATCAGTCCAGCATATAAGCGGCAAAACATAAAATCCATATATGTTTATAAAAAAAGTTAAACTCTATTATGATTATATCATGTAAGAGATTACTCAACACTTAGATGCAATATAAAAACAATAACCCCAAAATTACAATGTATATACTATGTAAACAGGGCCAATCTTGGGCACCATGACAACAGCTCAACAATGTATCTGAATGATTTTTCTATAATCCCCTGCATTTTCCAGGACCCACTGTATCATATAGTTTCTTGCAGCACCCATGTACTGTTTGTGCTGTATATCTATATATGTATATCCTGCTCTGTGTGAATTACATAATTTCTTTCGTATGTCTTAGCTTCTTCAGGCAAATTCAGATATTAATCAGGCAAAGTGTAATGAGGTAGAACAAAGTCTCTGATGTAACTAGATTAGGCGGTTTACTTAAACTCCTCAGCAGAACCCATTTCCATGTCTTTTCCCTCTGTCTGTGGTTGCTTAGCATCCAGTGGCACCTGAGGCCTGGCACTAAATGATGTAACTGTACTAAGTGCCCAGGCTACTTGCTAAGCCAAGCTTAAAGAAACATCTGTGTGTGTGGGTACTTTATTATGTCTTGGTGCTGAGAGCAAAACAGCACAGGACCACTCAGCAGACAAAACTTTAGCTACTAAAACTTTAATTATATTTAAATATTCAGAAAACTAAATTAAAGAAGAAAGATATTTGGAATTAACTAATTAGAAATCTGAAAGCAAATGAATGGTCATTACATACTTTTATTATATTAATATACTATTATTTTCAATGAGGAAATAACAGTGACTTTTGTCCAGAATCCTGTGCATTGTAATACAATTGTTTTAAATTCTCGCGCTTCTCCTTTAAAATTTTTATACTTAGGATTCATCACATACATCTCCAAAACTCCAAGCTCACTGTTCATGTTTGAAAATAAAATGTGACCAATGACAAGGTTTAAAACATTACAATAACAAACAAATATCAGGATTTTGGGGCACTGTCAGGTGCTATTACAAAAACTGTATTAGTTACTAAAAGAACACATGACTACACAAATAATCACAAATTACACAAGAACAATTCAACACATTAATTTCAGTCCAACAATAGAAACATGGTCAGATGTTTGTAAAAAGTCTTATTCTTAAACTCTTAAACTCATAAACAAATAAATACACAATAAATAGTTTTATCTCCACATAATCACAATAAACCACATAATTACTAAAACTTATTATTCAAAGCAGATGATGAGAACAATTTGCGCTCTGTATATGCTTCCTGAAAAAAAGTTTCCCCATGATTTATGTAGAATGACTGGGGGCGTAGCATGAATCTAATGTCAGTGCTTCATCAAACACTCTCTCAGTGTGATATCACAAGATGACACCATATTAATGAAATGTAAAGTGAGGCCTATACAAAAATCATTGTCATCATATGCTCATACGGGCCTAGCTGATAGGAGCACCTGTTGTAACCAATTTATAATAGGCACCCCTCTTGGCCATGAGTTTATCATGTGTGCCTTGCTCTATGACAACTCCACGAGCCATCACTGCGATGATGTCAGCAGTCTGGATAGTAGATAGCCGGTGAGCGATGACGATGCAGGTTCGTCCTTTTCTTGCCTCATCCAAAGCAGACTGGACAGTCTGCAGGGAAACAAAGTCTTGGTTAACACTTTGTTTTTTGTTTGTGCTGTATGATAGCATTTAGAAATGTATCACCTTTTCACTTTCTGTGTCCAGCGCCGAGGTAGCCTCGTCCAAGAGCAGGATCTTGGGGTTCCTGACAATGGCTCGGGCAATGGCGATGCGTTGTTTCTCTCCTCTTGACAGCTGGGAGCCCTGAGCACCAACTTGAGTCTCATATTTCTAGCAGTTTGTAAATGTAGTGAGAGAAAGCCAAAGTTCACAAGGTCAGCAGTTGTGATCGTTAAAAAGAATTTTATTGTGTTGGTAAATCCGAACCAGTCATCTGATGAAGTCACTATGATACAGATCATGCATATATTTTAGGTATTCAGCTGAACTGTATAGGTTATCAAGGTCAAATTACCTCCCAAAGTTATACTTTTAAATAGTGTGCGATTTAAATTGTGTTTTTGATAACTAAGAGGGTGGCTTACCATACTGATTACATACCAGGATAACAATAGCAATACTAGTAAAACTTTATCATTAATTGAAGTACTTCCACTTACATGTGGTAGTGTCATCACAAAGTCATGTAGGTAGGCTTTCTTAGCAGCCTCTACAATCTCTTCCATGCTGACGATACGTGTGTTATGTCCATACTGTATATTCTCAGCTATACTGCAGTCAAACAGCACCGGCTCCTGGGACACTATGCCAATCTGAGCTCTTAGGAAAGGCACATCGACTGTGTGAGATGGCCGACCATCAATCAACTGCAAATAAAAGATGAAATCATTAAGACATCGTTGATGCCTTTGGAGTAGATTAAATTAATTTTGTGGTAAGTGCAATAAATTTCTAAATTGGTCTACACACCACGCGGCCCTCATCTGGGTCATAAAACCTTTCCAACAGTTGAACACTGGTGCTTTTCCCACAGCCGCTGCTCCCAACAAACGCCAAAGTCTGACCAGGCTTCACAGACACAACCAGGCCATTCAACACCTGGGTATCTGGCCGTGTTGGATAGGTGAACTTACAGTTGAGGAACTCTATTTCACCTCTGAACGTATCCTAAAGATGGATAACAAAGCTTAATCAGTTCATCAGGACAAAATTACATCGTATCATGCATGATTCCATCTTATTTACTGAATTGAACCAACCCATTTCTCTCCATCTTTGTGTCCTATGCTGATTTTAGGAACTCTGTCCAACAGTTTGAAAAACTGAGCAGCAGCAGTTTTGGCTTTGGCGTAATCCGGCGTGAAGGAGGAAGCTTTTCCCAGCGCCGTCCCACTGATTACTACAGCTGAAATCACCCTAGATGAACAACACATGAGTGCTGGGTTGATGTTTGGTTATCACATTACAAAACACAAAATGGAAGTCTGTAAAAGTCAGATTTCCCCAGAGAACAAAAGTGTTTTACCAACCTGAAAACGAACATGTATTGTAACCCCTCAGAGCTAACCAGATAGCCTCCGTATCTAAATGAAGCAGCGTATGCCATGAAGATGACACACTGAGCAAAGCCAAAACAGAGGCCATAGATGTTGGCTTTCTTTTTGGCAGATTTATATGGAAGCTCGAGTTTCTGCTCATATGATTTCACAAATGAGCTCTCTTTGGCAATGCCTGCAATGGTCCTGATGTTGGCAAGAGCTTCACTGGATACCTGGGGGAGAGAGAGATCTTACACTGTAGCCTGTGATTTTTACAGAGAAATGAATAGATAACAGTGGACCGAGGTGGCAAATGTTCATATAATGGTGGAATAGGAACTTACCCGCCCTGCTGCTTCCATGGCCTTTTTATCTTCATTTGCAAAACCTGTCAGCATTTTGGCTTGGAATACCCCAGATAGCCCAATGAGCGGCAGGAAGCACATAATTACCAAAGTTAACTTCCAACTGAAGTAGAAGGCAATGATGAAAGATGCTCCAATGCTGGTCATTGAGTTAACGATCATGCCAATCTGAGAACCTGTTGCCTGCAGAAGTCGTATCACGTGTAAAACAACCATATTCCAAAACTATGTGTTACAAATAATGTGAGATAGAGGTGCAGGCCAGTAAATTTGTTCCGTACCCCCTGGACCATTGATGCATCAGTAGCCAGTCTGGTGGTAAGAGCTCCCGGGCTGTTTTGGGGGTCATCAAACCAGCCAATTTCCTGTCTTAACATGGCCTGGAAGCCCACTTTCCTCAGACGGCGGGTCAGCAGCTCCCCAGATTTAGCAAAAGCATATCCCTGGAACATTAGATCTGAGTCAGTCTGCATGTGAGTCCTCTCCTATTTTTATTATTCTGTCTGCTCTAAACATTTCAGTTATAAATGCTGATGCAAACCTGTAAAAACTGTGAGAAGAAACTAATCACAGCCACAATGCAAAACAGAACACATATCCCATTGATTTGCTCCCTCTGTTCGTTCACGTCACGAATGGCAAAAGTCTGCAAACATAAAGATCATGTAAATCATTAAACAAACTACCTAAACTAGTAGCAATAGAGTATAAATCTATTGTAAGACTTGGGAGCAGGCCTTACACCAAGAATTTGGCTGAACAGGACAGCATAGATGGGGTTGACAGAGCCGTTGATAGCAGCTCCCAGTGAGCCCAGCAGCATGTAGGGCCACTCTGGTTGGTTGTACCTAAGGATACGTGCCACTGGGGCAGGCTCTACATGTTCATCTTCAACATCTTCACAGTTCTGTTAAAAAATACGCATTAGATCTATTTCATTTCCACGGGACAATTGGCCATAAAGTTAATGTATTATAAGGGGAAGTACATTTTCTGGTATGATCTCCATGTCCGAAAGGATCTTGAGGCTGCCTGATAATGCATCAGGGACACAATCATTTGACAATTTGCTCTGAGATCGCAGCCGACCAAAGCTCCTGCAAGAGTAAAATTGAGAACATCAAATTATTTTAATGTTGACACAATGTTCTGTTCTTCTGTTTTTCTGACACGATCTCTTTCAGCTGGATTTACTGTACCCTTTACTGGATCTGCAGCTTCCACTTCTTAAACTCCTCACTTTCAGATCAAAGTCCTCTTCCTGAGCTTCACTGACTCCATCTGGTAGAAAAAGATAACAAATCAATACAGCTTTAACACAACTGCTGAAGCTTCCGCTGCTCTTCCACAGACACAGGTAGGCCAACTACACTCAAATACACTACAGGATTGCCCTGTGGCTCTCGCTGAGCGTTTTGAAATGGGCTATTTCAACCAGTCAGAACTGAGCTGAACAGGGACTTTGTGGGTATAAGAGTGTTAAGGTTGGAGAGTTTTGTCTCCACTCAGAACCTGGGTTACAGCGCTAGTTTTATTTCACACATAGAGCCTTTTTCACAGCAGACATTTTTGATTTGTCACAGCAGGAAAAGCACAGGTGTGATTAATAACATTAACCACGGCTGATGTGGCAACACTTAACAATGCGCTGTAATGAACTGAATAATTACGCCTGTGCTTTTTCTGTTATGACAAGAGAAAATGTCTCGGATTAAAAGGGAGTATAGCCTTCATGTGACGATGCCAGACACTTGTGCCCTCTGATGACACAACATGACACAAAGCTGTGACTTTGGGTCATTCAAAAATGTAGAAAACCACTTAAGCACTCAAACAGGTCTGACAGATCACAGCTATGTTTACAAGCCTGTACAGGGGGCTTTCAACAAAGTGTGGCCTCTGACTCTGTCTAACAGAAGAAGGTGGGCATGGTAACACAGCTGCTAGCTGATTGGTTATCCTGACTTGACTTATTCACACACAAATTTGTGCCTGGCCTTTATTGTAGTTCTAAACACACGCCCAATAGCACAGACCCATGCATTATTTGCTGCAACAGGTTGTTTTTTTGTTGGTGAGATCACGGTCTAAGGATGTGATATGTACTCCACATAAATCCTACCATTAGCTGTACTGGATGTGCCTTGGTTCTGCAGGGTGACCAGGGTGAAATAGACACCTTTCCTTTCTAGTAGCTCACTGTGTGTCCCCCTCTCCACAGCCTGTCCATGCTCGAAACCAACGATGACATCTGCATTTCTAATTGTGGAAAGACGGTGGGCTATAGAAATTGTTGTTCTGCCCATGCGCACCTGCACATATTCAAGTTATTAGAGTCTCATTCCACGACATAAAACAATATGTTAACCAAGTCAAGAAGTGTGTGTTGTCTTGTGCTGTGAAGTGCACTGACAGTGTGGCTCACCTTGTCCAGTGCCTCCTGGACAACAGCTTCACTCTCATTGTCTAAGGCGGATGTGGCCATATCCAACAGCAGGATCTTGGGGTTTCGGATCAGAGCTCGAGCGATAGCGATCCTCTGTTTCTGTCCTCCACTCATCTGGCCTCCACCTTCACCCACCATAGTGTCAAATTTCTGGAGAATAGTTTCATAGTTTCAATTACAGCCGTTTCAGAACGTGTCTATGAAACTGTCAAAGTGACTGTAATTCTTCTGTGTTATCTTTAAATATGAAAACACACCTGGGGTAGTTCCATTATAAAATTATAGGCATTAGCCTCCTTTGTTGCCTGGGTAATGTCTTCCATGGTAACTCCAGGTCGACCAAAGCGGATGTTTTCAGCTATGGTTGTAGAAAACAGCACTGGCTCCTGCTCTACTATACCAATGAGAGATCGGAGCCACTGGATGTTTAAAGTACGGATGTCATGGCCATCCAAAGTCACCTGAGAATGAGAATTTTATATGTGATGTTACACTGAAGCCTTCAAACTTTCCACTGATGTCATGTGTCGTCCGTGCAGTTGCTCGGATATTTACCGATCCTCCCTTTGGATCATAAAACCTCTGGATGAGCTGGACTGTGGTGCTCTTTCCAGATCCGCTTGGTCCAACAAAAGCAGTGGTTTCTCCTGCTTTGATCTGCATGCTCAGATCATTTAAAATCTGAAAAGGAAGTTGGATTTTCATCTGTTTCATTTTCAGAACTGAGTACATGGACATTAAGAACTGCTAGGCAAAGAAAATTACCTTGATTTCAGGCCGGGATGGGTAGTGGAAAGTGACATTATGGAACTCAATGTCACCATTAACTCTGTCTAATTTGTGACCCTCTTCTGAGAAACAATCAATTACTGGTTCCTATGAGCACAACAGCACAGAACATTATTTTATGGTGAAGAATCTTTCTCTTAAAATTAACTGTTTCCAATCTGAATTGTATCTACTATAAAGTCTTGAATAGCATCCTGATTTTACCCGATCAATTGTGTCGAAGATGTTCTTTGCAGCTGCACGACCAGAAGCAAAAGCCTCCAGGCACGGTGAGGCCTGACCAAGGTTCATAGCTGCCATGAGTACTCCAAAAAACACCTGCAAGCAAACACAGCAGCCACATGGTGAAACAACTGCCACAGTCTGAAATACTTGAATATTATATCTATATATAAGTATCAGTTGAATGCATTTGATTTTACATACCTGAATAAGGCTACCAGGGGACAGCTCCTTGGTGTCAATGACCAATTTAGATCCATACCAAAAGGCCAGAGCGTAGCAGAGGAAAATGATGCACCAGAGGTATCCCTGAAACACTCCTATGATTGTGCCCTTTTTCACGCCCCAGTTCTGAGCTTCCACAAGGTTTCTGTCATATCTGTCCAAAGTTCAGTTTTTAATTTCATTTTGAATACAGGAGCAATTGCCCACCATCATCAACTTGTTGTGATCCTAAAAAAAATGACAAAATACCTTTCAGCTTCTTTTTCTTCCCCCCCAAACGCTGCTACTGTTCTAATGGATGACAGGACCTCGTCAGCCACTGCCCCTGCCTTCGCATAGGCCTCCAGCTCTTGTCCCGTCAGCCTGGCCACAGCCTTCAGCCGCAAGGAATCCAAAACACACAAAACATTAAAAAACATATTATTTATTTATTTAAACGTAACGTGTGACTCACAAGTGGACTCCTACCATAGCCATCAGTCCAGCAGCTATACCAATCAGCGGGCTCACGGCTATGACCACCAAAGTCAGCTTCCACCCGCCAATGAATCCAACCATGAAGCCGAACACAAATGTGGAGATCCTCTCAATGAATATAGACACCTGGTCAGCGATGGCGTTGTTGATCTTGTTGATATCACTGTAAAGGAAAGAAGACACCAGAAACACATACTCTATGTAAAACATTCTCCCAGCCATGCACTGATAACAGAGGCGCAGAAACAGCGGCCCAACTCACTCAGAAATCCTGGTGTTCAGTTCACCAACAGAGTTGCAGTCAAACCATCCGATCTCCATTTGCATTACTTTTTGGAAATAAGTCTTTCGGATTCTCTGAGTCTGTCTTGCAGCCGCTGACACCCAGAAGACGATCTACATGGTGATACAAAATTACTTGTTTGAGTTGATGTAATGTGCTACACTGTCATGAGACATAGGGTTATCAATTAAAGCTGAATATTGAAAGAAAAAATACATACTTGAAAATAACTAACACAAAGAACTCCTAATCCAATCCCAATATAGTAATATGCAAACATGGTCATCTGTGCTTCAATATCCACCCTGCCAAGAGAATAAAATGGTAACAACAACAACTCTTAACTCAACAATCACATCAACAATAAACTAATGACTCACCCACAGTAGACAGTGCTGTTTTCAGGTGTTTCATAAACGGAGCCATTTATCCAATAGATGGTGTTGTTGCTGCAGTACTTGTTCGGGTCTTTCAGTTCTTGGACCTCAAGCTCATAAGCCACAAACGTGTTCGTCATCATGCCATACACCAGAAGCATGAGAGGCGAAGCTGCACCATGTATTAGGGCACACAAACCCCCCACTACCATCATCATGGTGTCTTTCCAGGTGGCGAATCGAAACTGCAAAATAGAATTTGTGGATTTAAAAAATAGTAGTTGACTATCTTACTACATTGTCCTACATTGTAAGATAATAATTTTGTTAATGTCGAAATGGATGGAATCAGTTCTAAACGATAGGCATTTGATGATAGGTTAGACATTTACCAGTTGAAAGTATCCGACACTCAGTGTATTTTCTTTTTTGTTGTCATCTCTGAAAAATATGTAAATTACTTAACAAACAAATAACAACTGCAAATATATTGTTGGTCTGAACCATATTATATAATGGGTAATGTCAAGTCTCCCAACACAAACTTACCCATTTTGATTGTCTGCTGAGGAGAAGGGTAAAACTATATTTAGAGCTGTCTGTAATTATTTAGCTTTTCATACAAAACATTATTGTGTCAGTTTTGTGCAATGAAAGAAGCTCACTCACCTTTTTTTGATGTTGTTGTAAATCTGATCGATTTCTTCATGTTTGTTTGGTATCCAGTCAGGCAACTGTAGATTTAAAAAAAACAAACATAAAAATTGGCTATAATTTGGTTGTATAATCAGTGGAATATATGAATGTTACTGGAGTACATTTTCAAAATAAGTTCGATAGAGCTGTGTTTTACATTCATTACAGTCCATGTATACACCTCAAAAGTCTGAGAAAAAAATCCAACTTTCACACAAGTTAATTTTCAATTTGTAAGTTATAAATCAAGTTAATAAATGGTGAATTCACTGACGCCACTGACTGGCATGAAAGGCATGACACGGTCTGCTGACATGTGCTCAATAACTGTAGACAATAAGAATTTAAAAAAAGATCTAGAGTTTGAGGAAAGAGTGGTTTTTGTTCATGTGAAAAAGTTGAATTGTTCAAAATTTACATTTTTTATGAAGCAGCATGGACATAAGATCTGAGGGAAAACATTACAGCAACACACTGCTTTGATCAGCTTATTCAGTGTCTAAGAACAGCAATTATTAGTGAGGGATCCCGGTTGAGTATTTACACAGAAGCACTTTAGGTGGAAGAAAAGTAAAAATGTACTTTACCTGGACCTCTCAAAATGAATCTCTGGTTTCCTCAGAAATCCACTGACAACACTGAGGCTCATTAGAGGCTCGTCCCTTATTTTCAGGTATGCCCCTCCTTACCCATTATCTATATCTCCATTAGACTGATAAGGGTCGTATCACCATTACAACATTTACTACACTGCATTTGTCAGGCAAAATTCAATCACTAAGCCAAGTTAATGTGCACGGACTGCAATTAGTTAGACCATTATATCATTATATCTTAGTTGTACCGTTATACAAAGTGGCATTTGTAAAATGTGAAATTTGGTAACATTGTTTGGTTACATAAAAAACTGTTCCTTAGCATTTATGTGTTAAGTTGTTATCACAAGTGGCTGTAAAATGGGTCAATGACCACAAGGCCATTAGTTATGGTCAGGTGCCGTCTCAATAGCATCACATGATTAAATCAAATTTGTTGTGGGTGGTAAAGTTATGGTACCAAACAGTTAATTGAAGTCATTCAAATGGTTTTGTGAAACTTTCATTATTTATACATTTTAATGAACACATATGAATGAAGGCTAAATAATCACAGTACTTACTGTTCTAGAAGACCCTATGCAAAACGTGTAACACAAGTTCACATTTGACCTGTGTAAGAGGTATTCATTTCAGACAGTTTTTACATGTACCGTGATGTTTGTTCTATGTTGAAGAGCATGACCTGCCATTGTGAGAAAAAATTTACATTGAACAATGACTCTTGGTTGAAGATCAATACAAAGATTTTTAAAAAGAAAGAGATCAATTACCTGTCTTCTACCATCACTGTAACTATTTAACTATACCCAGCATTGTGGGGCAATCTACCTTTACAGTCAGTAATATATAAGTATTTGTATGAATATATAAAAATAAACTGCTTTCTAAAAGTGGAAATGGAAAAACATTTATACTATCCAAGCAGATGTTTGGGGGGTTAATGCCCGCTAGGACAAGTACCTAGGTTCGGAATTTGCTCCTTTTTTATGACCAGTTATTATTCACAACACAGGTGATTGATAATACCAGAGGGAGGAGGGGGCTCGAGTCAAAGACACACTGTGATAAACACTGACTGCTCCTCTGGATCTCTCTCACAGAGCTGAGTGCTGCCAGGCATGTAGAAGCCTGCACTAATAACTGTGATCAAATGTAGTATGACAGAATCAAGAAAAGTATACACAAGTATATTTAATAAAAGTAATAAAAGTATATTTCTACTTTGGTGTGCCTGTCATGTATTCAGGATATGTATATTAGAGTAAATGTCATGTTACATGAGATGGGACAGTGCAGTAACCAACACTCAGGTTCCAGGGTTTCCTCCAATGAGGAAACTACTTTTTTGTCTAAAAAGGCCTCAGACAAAGGAAACCATAAGACCAGAGTACAGGCAGAATAGATATGAGGACTACCTGCTCAAAACCTGGTTGTCCGGTGGACCATCAAAACATCCATTAAATTTTAAAATCTTTACCAGCTTCTCTGTGTGTTCTGTGTACAGATATGTCCAAGGTTGAATTTATTTCGCAGTCTGACCACAGAGCCAATACAGGTCTGGCTTTACCGAGATGGAAAGCCTTACAAGCTGTTTAAGGGCTGCAGAACTGGCTTTTCTTCTCCTCCATGCCTACGTTACTTGATAGCTACATAATGTTTCATGTCTGTTTTCATCAGAGACCGGCAACATTAGACGTGATAAAGTTGGCTAACTTGCTGTTTAATGGTGCTATGGGTAGCTGGCTTACTCCTAGCTTTGCTGTGGAGCAGATGGCAGAAATGTGGGTTAATGGTTGGCTACCTTGCTGTTACTGATATTATAAATCTGTTCGGTTAACGTTGCTATCGCTAGCTGGCTTTCGACAGCTATATGGGTTAATGGCTGTAGCTGGATTGGTAATGAAGTTGTGCTTCTTGTTGTGTGCTTAAGTGGCCGCCTTGCAACACCTTGCTCGAACGTGAAGGGAGGGGAGGGTTGAGTCCAAATGGAGGCCGGAGTTGTGGCTGACGAAGCATTTGTTTTGGTCTGAGATACTAGTGGTCTATTGCAACATCTAGTGGCAGTGAGAGTCTTTTACCTTTAAAGAAGTTTGTTACTTTGGAAAATACACTTATTCCTACTGAAAAATAGCTGAGAAAATTGATAGGCTACCACTCTTATGTCTTTACTGAAGTTACACCCAGCACTTGGTTAGCTGAGCTTAGCAATAAGGCAGGCTGGGTGGCTCTATTTGAAGGTAAAGATAAAATACATGTTGTATCCTATAGGGTTGTGGGATCTTATCCATAGTCAGATCTAGAGAGATAGACACTTACTTTATTTTCCCCAGGGAGAAGTTTGGACTCAACAAAGCCAGACAGTTTCTTGGCTGCGAGCAGTCTCAGCTGGTTTACTGGCAAAATTCCATTAAAATACGGTGAGATGTTAAACAAGAAAAGAAACCAAGGTACAAGGAAGAATTTATTGTTAATCTTCCATATTCAGAATACAGGTGAACGAATTTTCTTTCTTCAGTGTGGCAGACTCCAGACCAGATGTGGACCATGAAAATAAACTTTCACAGCAACCTCACCCAGTCTGCTTTTGAGTGACACGTCATGTCACCTCACCTGTCAGCTGTAGTCAAAAAGATTGTTGTCATTCACAGAGAAAAGAACCAGTTGAAGTTATCATATCAAGCCTCCAGCACAATAAATGTAAAATCAATGACATAGCAAGAGCAGGCAATGGAGGCTTCTCTGAGAGCAACATGAGTCTTAGGCAAACACAAGAAACCCTTTTCAGATACTGAAGTTATGAAAGAGTGTTTGAG
>NW_019524832.1:7250-11535 GCF_002814215.2 Seriola lalandi dorsalis | reverse complement strand
GCATTGAAAACCCATTTCTTGTCAGAAATGCCACTGAATTCTCAATGGAAGCACAGAAACTGTCCCCTGGGACAATCTTTGTCTGCAGGAAGCTCAGTGTGGCCCTATCATTTTCTGGATTAAAAGGGGTGAAGGATGCCCAATGTCTGCAGAAGCTTCAAATCCTCACCATGTTTGTGTCGACCTACTAATGCTAGTCAGTGTTTTCATTTGTGAAAAGAACATACAGAAGGACAGTGAACTCAGAAAACTCACTAATGAGCACTTACATGGATCTCTTTTTGTTTAGTTTATGTTTGCATGATTATGATAAAATCATTATAACACCATAGTTATACTGTTATACTGTTGTTGTCACTCCCTAGGTTGGGGCAAATGAACAACCCAGCATTCTGGGTTAAATGGTCAAATCCAGCGCTTAGGTCAAAGCAACCCAGCGTGTGTTTTGTCCATAGTTACCCAGCAGTGGGGTTAAGGTTTGGTTAATTTTCAACCCTGCAGTTTTTTGAGTGTAGGTATACGAAGATAGTGTAATATTATTACAGCCAAAAGTAATCAACAATACATTAAAAGTATGTCTTCGTGAATGTATTCATCTTAATTATATTTTATTTGCATAAAATAGTGCAATATTTGTGTATTTACATATTCATAGTTTCTCAAAGCAAAACTGTCCGAAATATATGTCTTACCATTAAATCATGTATGTGTCCCTATCTGACCCTGTCACGTGGTGTCCAGCAGGCGGCGCCCCTCACACATCATTATCTTCTACGGGTAAAAGAGGCCAGACGACGGAGGCTGACATTTCCCGGAAGTCACGGGGAAGCACCTTCGAGTCAAGTAGAGAAAGCAAATAAACTGGGCAGGTCTCCCTCTTCTTGTGGCGTTTCTTCTGGAGGTTCTCGACCTGCAGTGAAAGACGGTAATTCATGCACTAACCGCACAAAATACACACGTAAGTTTCTTCTTCTCGCTCGACCGAGACGTTCAGCTCGTTCAGTCTAGTCCGGTTCGGTCCAGTTGTTCTGAGCCTCCGTCAACTTCATAAAATGTTACAGCTTCTCAAATGGAAGTGGGCGTTAAGTCTGAATATCAGCCTCATTGTGGAAGCATTCAGGCCATTTAGTCGAGACAAGGCTTAACCACCAGAACTTTGTGTTCGGCTTCATCATGAATCGTGACAGACTTTGTTCATATGATTAAGACTAGTTCTGTTAAAACTTTAGTCTAGTGTTTGGACCATGAAGACATGTCAGACGTTCAGCCTGGGAACTTTGTGGGGAAAATCAGCTCAAACTTCATCATTAAAACGGATAGGTAATCGGTGGTAATAATCAATAATCTTTATGGATCTTAAAGTTGTATTTATGCTGCAGCTCCAGGTTTGTGCAAGTTGATTTAAGTATCTGAAGCACAAGATACACCATCACAGGTCATATGTATTCAGAACTGAAATGATTAGTTGATTGATCAGTGAGTAAAGGAAGTGAATATAATCAACAATGATTTTTATTTATTTATTTAATGATATTTTTATTTAATAGCACATTTCACTACAGGCAGGCTCAATGTATTTTAAATGATCTTTCAAGCAATAATACTTTCTGTCTTTTGGTCTTGTATGATCGTAAAATAAATATCTTCTGAGTTTTGCACACATGGTCAGGTTTATCAACTAAACAATCAATCAGTTAGTTGAGAAAATAATCTGTTATGAGAATAATTATTTGTTGCATCCCAAATATTAAGGCTCAGTCGGGCTAATTTGTGAAATGACAGTTATGTAAGTTGTTTATAAATTAGTCGATTAACTGATATGTCAGTCGGTTAATCTTTTAAGATTGATTAAGTCACCGGTTTCAGCTTCTCAAATGTGAATGTTTGCTGCTTTTCTTATAGTAATTTACTAAATGCACAAAACTCCAGTTCCTCCTGTTCCATACACAATAAAGTGACATACTTTCACACACAGTCAATATTGGGTTTGAAAGTCCATACTTTTATCCAAAGTGGACTCTTGATCTTAAAAAAAATCTTTCACCAGACAAAATACCAGATAAAGCAACAGCATGGAGTGACAACATGTCAACATATCAAAAGTAGATGAAGGAGGAGCCCATTTCCTTTTTGAGTGGACCGGTCATTTCAGAAGCATTATAGAGCAGCTGTCTTCTTATTTGGTTTCCGTATTTCTCTTTGTTTTTCTCACGTCAGCGTTTTCTTTTTTTACCTCAGAAAAATGTTGCTGTATATCCTCGGGCTGGTGGCGCTTTGGTTCGTCTATCGCTGGTGCAAGGAGCTCAAAAGGGTGTCCAACAAGGAAGAGAAATATGTATACATCACTGGCTGTGACTCTGGGTTTGGTAACCTCCTTGCTCGACACCTGGACAAGCTGGGCTTCCGCGTGATCGCAGCCTGTTACACTGAGAAGGGTGAGGATGAGCTGAAGAAGATCTCCTCCGACAGACTGACGACGACGCACCTGGATGTCTCCAACTCTGAAAGTGTCAGCAAAGCAGCAGCTGCGATCAAGACTTTGGTCGGAGTGAAGGGTGAGTGGGTTTATTTTATTACGTTTATTTTATATGCTTGTTTATCTCATGGGTGTTATGTTAACTCACTAGACAAGACATTTTAATAAATACACAGTAGCTTCACGTTTACTCTACAGTCAAAGGAAAGGTGTCAATCTTAGCTAACCTCTAAGCAGTGGTTGCACTGTGCGCTGCATGTGGGTGTGATCACTATCACCTCTTTGTGTTTATCTTGTGTTGCTTCAGGCCTGTGGGCTGTTGTGAACAACGCTGGAGTCGCTGTGCCGTCCGGTCCATCTGACTGGCTCACTATAGAGGATTATAAATCCATGCTGACCGTCAACCTGTGTGGAGTCATAGATGTGACACTCAGCGTCCTTCCTCTCATCAAGAAGGCCAAAGGGAGAGTGGTGAACGTTGCCAGCGTGTTTGGGCGAATCAGCCCGTTCGGCGGACCCTACTGTGTGTCCAAGTACGGAGTGGAGTCCTTCAATGACAGTCTGCGGTGAGAGAGGAGACGTAACCTTTTCATGCTGCACACACACTGTTGTTCTCGTGAGTGTGTTCTTTACTTACAGCGGCTCATTTTGTGTTTCAGTTTGAACATGGCACCGTTTGGAGTCAAGGTCGCATGCATTGAGCCAGGGTTCTTCAAAACCAATGTGACTGATACAGTGATACTGAAGAATAACCTGCAGAGGCTGTGGGACAGATTACCTCAGGATGTGAAGGACGATTATGGAAAAGCTTTCTTGGACCAAGGTGAGTTACAGCATTTGTTAACACTTTATTCCACAGTTCTTTTATTTTCTCATAATTTACTAATAGTTTTTAAAAGTTTCCTGTAAAGATATTCTACCAATCAAACATTGTCTTACCTGATATAAACATACCTATACCTTTTAATTAGCGCCCATTCATATAATTGTTTTCCATGAAACTACCTAGTAAATTATTAGGAAATGATTAGGAATTTAAAAATTTGAAATTAAAGTGTTGCCCTACTAAAGTGTACTGCGTATAAACCACTTGTGTGACATGTTTCTCTTTCAGGTATGAAGGGGTTGGATGACAGGTTCAAGGTGTTCACGGACTCGGACCTGATGAAGGTGGTTGGCTGTATGGAGCACGCTGTCTCTGCCGTTCACCCTCGTACTCGCTACTCTCCTGGATGGGACGCAAAGTTCCTCTGGTTGCCTCTTTCATACATGCCAACCTGCATCTCAGATAAACTTTTCCTTAAAAGTAACCCCAAACCCCAAATTTCTGTCCTGTAGTTTCTGTCAAAGTAGTAATTTTGTGGGACAGGTTTACACAAAGAGAACTGACATTTCTTTCATTTTTTACACACAATAAATGTTTGCAAGTTAAGTATTCCACCATTGATAACATCATATAAACATATTCTGTATTATAAAACATGTTTGGTTCGTCATTATGTTTTTTGCTTGACTCTGGACATTAGCATGCCTGCTGTACAGATTATAACATCTCAGTTAATGGCCTCTGATCACAGACGATGGCATTTGCTTCTTGAGACATCTTGAACACAGTGTCACACCTCTGTCAACTTGTAAAGCTTTTGTTCTTGATGGACTTTAGCTCCGCTGCATCTGTTTGAACTGAAAGTTTGATCATTAACGTTCATTTGTTCTCAATATCAAATACGCAACAGCGTTTTATCTGTAACCTTTGGGCAGAATTGTTGTGTTTTCAGAGTTCAGTCACATTTGAGGTTAAAAAAAAAA
>NW_019524832.1:0-1966 GCF_002814215.2 Seriola lalandi dorsalis | reverse complement strand
AGAGAAGGGTTATACATCGCTGTCCTCTTTAACGAGGTTGGCTGTGTCTTTGAAACTGTCCTCGGTTGGCGAAAAGGTGCTGGGACGATCCCTCTTCTGAGGTTTGGCAGGGGGGACAAACGGAGAGGGTTCAGGGGCAGAAGAGTCCCCGCTGCTGGCTACAGGCTTTTCATCCTTCATCTGTGAAGCAAAGCAGAAGGTTAAAAAAAAAGGTGGAAAAAAAAAAAAGCAACTACTTTTTGCTTTATAACTCATGTCTGAAAAATGTCGAGAGTCACCTCTGAGTATGAAGGGTTTTCAAACGTGGTGCTTGGTTTTAATTTTCGTTTGAATAAGCTCCACTTTGACTCCTGCAAGCAATCACAAACAGTGAGGTGGTGTTGCACTTGAATAATTCTTCTTCCATCGTTTTAACTGGGCACACTGTTTAAAAGAGACTCACCTGAACGGGTTTGGTGCTGACAGAAGATGTGTTCACGACGCCCACATTCTGATCCCCGCGATACGCAGGGTTCACAAAGTTGTTCTCCAGCTGTTCACCGCTCACATTAACAGTCACCTGGTTAAAAAGAAAAAAAACGCAAGACTGTCACACTAACTAACTGCCTTCTGCCACGTTCAACTGAGCTCATTGGCTTAACGAATTGCCAAAATTTGTCACTTTCCAGGGTTAATGAAATAATTATTGGAGCGATGATCAGGAGGCACATGCACAGCCATAAAGTCTTTGTACGTGCTGGATAGCAATTATCTTAAAGAAATAATAATCATAATAACGCATCGATTGATGGACATGACGGTATTTTGAAATATTGGAAATAACACAGCAGTGTGGATTTCTTTTTTTCTTTTTGTTAATACAATATTCAGCAATGACGAGACTCTTGTGGCCCACACACACCAACACTGAACAATTTTCAAATTTTCTGTTGCATCCAAAGATATTATTTCCATCACTTGCTGCCCTACTGTGAAATATTCACTCAGGATTATAGTTTAAAGCCCCAAATGTGTTAGCTGCGGATGAAATCTCTTGTTAGGTTTTCCATCAAAGTCAGTGAACTGTTTTTTTGGACAGCAGTCTATTCATGTTTGAGATCAGCTCATAATGTATGAACAGTCTAACCTCTGTGGTGGAAGTAAATACATATGTAATGAAAATAAACTGCACATAAAGTGTATTTTGTTGTATATTTCCCTTTAGATCAATATTTTTGAAATAAGTTAATTAACACTAAAAAAGATGACTTTGTTGGAAGATGCTGAACCATGTGCAGCGTGTGGTGGGTTTTTTTGGGTGGTGTTATTTGTTGCCATGCAAATATATGTATCTATGTGCAACGGACCATTTAAATGTATGGCATGACATAAAAACAAAGAAATCCATTCATTCATTCATTTACGAGTACCTGTGTGGCATGAATGACAGCAGGAGCACCAGACACGCCAGGAGCAGTGGCGTATAATGGGTTCTCAAATGTGATCGGCTGCCTGCCAGCTTCCATAGCAAAGTTATCATCCTATGGGGATATTGATAAGATTGGTTTTAGAGAAAATATTACACCTCAAAAGACCATTCATTTGTTAACCTTCAGTTGATGCTGAAACAAGCAGTTCCAAAAGGAGGACTAAAATAAAAGTTGTCAAATAAAACCACATAGAACTTGTTTGTGAGTTAAAAATGCTGATAGGACACTTTTTGTGACTTAGGAGAATATTAACTGCTAATAAGGATCCTTCCTGGACTCACCATCTGCATGGCTGTGTCAATGAATGACACTCCAATGTGCGATGGTCCAAGATCAACATTATCACCCGAGCGAAACGTCACCCCATTCCCAGTGTCACCGGACTTCACTAGGCTGCTGAGGCTGGACAAAAAGAAAACACTCCAAATTTTTATCTAAATACTCTCATGTGAGCTTCAGTAGAGGCGAGAATGAAAAGGCGAGGGCTGAGATACCTG
>NW_019524831.1:610808-614516 GCF_002814215.2 Seriola lalandi dorsalis | reverse complement strand
AGGCAAAAAAATGTCATAGTATAGTAAGGCACAAAAAGTCATAAAAACGACATAGTATAGTAAGGCAAAAAAAAGTGATAAAAATGACATGGTATAGTAAGGTACAAAAAGTCATAAAAACGGCATATATGATAAGGCATAAAAACGACATAGTATAGTAAGGTACAAAAAGTCATAAAAACGACATAGTATAGTAAGGCACAAAAAGTCATGAAAATGACATAGTATAGTAAGGCACAAAAAGTCATAAAAACAACATAGCATAGTTAGGCACAAAAAGTCATAAAAACGACATAATATAGTAAGGCATACAATGTTATGAAAACAAAATAGTATAGTAAGGCATTCAATGTCATGAAAACAACATAGTATAGTAAGGTACAAAAAGTCATAAAAACGACATAGTATAGTAAGGCACAAAAAGTCATAAAAATGACATAGTATAGTAAGGCACAAAAAGTCATAAAAATGACATAGTATAGTAAGGCAAAAAAGTCATAAAAATGACATAGTATAGTAAGGCAAAAAAATGTCATAGTATAGTAAGGCAAAAAAAGTCATAAAACCAAAATAGTATAGTAAGGTACAAAAAGTCACAAAAATGACATAGTATAGTAAGGCACAAAAAGTCATAAAAACGACATAGAATAGTAAGGCAAAAAAAAGTCATAAAAATGACATAGTATAGTTAGGCAAAAAAAGTCATAAAAACGACATAGTATAGTAAGGCAAAAAAATGTCATAGTATAGTAGGCACAAAAAGTCATAAAAACAACATAGTATAGTGAGGCAGAAAAAGTCATAAAAATGACACAGTATAGTAAGGCATAAAAATGACATAGTATAGTAAGGCACAAAAAGTCATAAAAACGACATAGTATAGTAAGGCAAAAAAATGTCATAGTATTGTAAGGCACAAAAAGTCATAAAAATGACATAGTATAGTAAGGCAAAAAAACTTCATAGTATAGTAAGGCACAAAAAGTCATAAAAACGACATAGTATAGTAAGGCAAAAAAGTCATAAAAATGACATAGTATAGTAAGGCAAAAAAATGTCATAGTATAGTAAGGCACAAAAGGTCATAAAAACGACATAGAATAGTAAGGCAAAAAATAGTCATAAAAATGACATAGTATAGTTAGGCAAAAAAAGTCATAAAAACGACATAGTATAGTAAGGCAAAAAAATGTCATAGTATAGTAAGGCACAAAAAGTCATAAAAACGACATAGTATAGTAAGGCAAAAAAATGACATAGTATAGTAAGGCAAAAAAAGTCACAAAAATGACATAGTATAGTAAGGCACAAAAACTCATAAAAACGACATAGTATAGTAAGGCAAAAAAATGTCATAGTATAGTAAGGCACAAAAAGTCATAAAAATGACATAGTATAGTAAGGCAAAAAAACTTCATAGTATAGTAGGCACAAAAAGTCATAAAAACGACATAGTATAGTAAGGCACAAGAAGTCATAAAAATTACATAGTATAGTAAGGCAAAAAAATTTCACAGTATAGTAAGGCACAAAAAGTGATAAAAATGACATAGTATAGTAAGGCAAAAAAAGCGATAAAAACGACATAGTATAGTAAGGGGAAAAAAAGTGATAAAAATGACATAGTATACTAAGGCTAAAAAAGTCATAAAAACGACATAGCATAGTTAGGCACAAAAAGTCATAAAAACGACATAGTATAGTAAGGCACAAAAAGTCATAGAAATGTCATAGTAAAGTAAGGTATAAAAAGTCATAAAACCTACATAGTATAGTAAGGCAAAGTCATAAAAATGACATAGTATAGTAAGGTACAAAAAGTCATAAAAACGACATAGTATAGTAAGGCACAAAAAGTCATAAAAACGACATAGTATAGTAAGGCATACAATGTTATGAAAACAAAATAGTATAGTAAGGCATTCAATGTCATGAAAACAACATAGTATAGTAGGGCATAAATTGTCATAGTATAGTAAGGCATAAAAATGTCATAGTATAGTAAGGCAAAAAAATTCATAAAAACGACATAGTGTAGTAAGGCACAAAAAGTCATAAAAACAACATAGCATAGTAAGGCACAAAAAGTCGTAAAAACGACATAGCATAGTAAGGCACAAAAAGTCATAAAATCGACATAGTATAGTAAGGCACAAAAAGTCGCAAAAACGACAAAGTGTAGTAAGGCAAAGAAATGTCATAGTAAATTAATGTATCAAAAATGTCATAAAAACAACATAGTATAGTAAGGCACAAAAAGTCATAAAAATGACATAGTATAGTAAGGCAAAAAAATGTCATAGTATAGTAAGGCACAAAAAGTCATAAAAACGAGGTAGTATAGTAAGGCATACAATTTCATGAAAACAACATATTATAGTAAGGCACAAAAAGTCATAAAAACGAGGTTCACAAAAAGTCATAAAAATGACAAAGTATAGTAAGGCATAGAAATGTCATAGTAAAGTAAGGTATAAAAAGTCATAAAAATGACAAAGTATAGTAAGGCATAGAAATGTCATAGTAAAGTAAGGTATAAAAAGTCATAAAACCTACATAGTATAGTAAGGCATAAAAATGTCATAGTATAGTAAGGTATAAAAAGTCATAAAAACGACATAGTATAGTAAGGCAAAAAAGTCATAAAAATGACATAGTATAGTAAGGCATAGAAATGTCATTATAAAGTAAGGTATAAAAATGTCATGAAAACAACATAGTATTGTAAGGCACAAAAAGTCATAAAAATGACAAAGTATAGTAAGGCATAGAAATGTCATAATCAAGTAAGGTATAAAAAGTCATAAAACCTACATAGTATAGTAAGGCATAAAAATGTCATAGTATAGTAAGGCATAAGAAGTCATAAAAATGACAGTATAGTAAGGCAAAAAAGTCATAAAAATGACATAGTATATTAAGGCAAAAAAATGTCATAGTATAGTAAGGCACAAAAAGTCATAAAAGCGACATATATAGTAAGGCAAAAAAAAGTGATAAAAATGACATGGTATAGTAAGGTACAAAAAGTCATAAAAACGGCATATATGATAAGGCATAAAAACGACATAGTATAGTAAGGTACAAAAAGTCATAAAAACGACATAGTATAGTAAGTCACAAAAAGTCATAAAAACGACATAGTATAGTAAGGCATAAAATGTCATAAAAATAACATAGCATAGTTAGGCACAAAAAGTCATAAAAATGACATAGTATACTAAGGCAAAAAAAGTCATAAAAACGACATAGTATAGTAAGGTATACAATGTTTTGAAAACAAAATAATATAGTAAGGCATTCAATGTCATGAAAACAACATAGTATAGTAGGGCATAAATTGTCATAGTATAGTAAGGCATAAAAATGTCATAGTATAGTAAGGCAAAAAATTTCATAAAAACGACATAGCATAGTAAGGCACAAAAAGTCATAAAAACAACATAGCATCGTAAGGCACAAAAAGTCATAAAAACGAGGTAGTATAGTAAGACACAAAAAGTCATAAAATCGACATAGTATAGTAAGGCACAAAAAGTCATAAAAATGACAAAGCATAGTAAGGCATAGAAATGTCATAATCAAGTAAGGTATAAAAAGTCATAAAACCTACATAGTATAGTAAGGCAAAAAAAACGACATAGTATAGTGAGGCACAAAAAGTCATAAAAACGACATATATAGTAAGGCACAAAAAGTCATAAAAAT